>NC_085989.1:15791039-16086039 GCF_030014385.1 Trichomycterus rosablanca | reverse complement strand
ATAGATACAAGCAGACTAATTCATATGGTGAACACGGGGGAATGAAAACAGTGTCTCTAATTCATATTGGTGTAGGAATTTCTCTGCCATTTGTTAGGAAAGCTGAAACGGTCAGTCAAAATGTCAGGCTGTAGCAGGGCAGGAAAGCAGGACCCAGACAGCGACATCTGACAGAGCCTGATTAGAGTTTCTATTGTAACAGTAAAAAGGCTTTGCCACTCAAAATAAAATCGTGGCCTAAATGCAGTCACTCTGCTTTTTTTTTGCTTTTTTAACAATATTTTAAAAATGTCACAGATACTGTTGGTGAAAGCAGTGGAATTTTTTTTATAATAATGTGAGTCCTGGTGGAGACACCTTTTAAAACAAAGTTTTAGTTCTTAGTGCTCAGAGAGAATGCTTAAGAGGTTGGTATTAGCATGCTATTAAAATAATTATGGCAATATTTTTATTAAGTTTTTATTTTTAATGCGTGTATGGATGTTCTGCAATGCTTTGTATTCCTGCTTTGTGCCAGTCTTGATTGAATACATGAATCATCAGTGAGTATTTTTCCCATTTATGGCCTACTCTAGAATCACCTGGTACAGACAGAAACACAAAATGGACCAGGCAACACTAACTTTTATGAGGGAATTTATTCATTATTGTCACAAACACAGGGAGAACACTGCAAATGCTGCATCAAAAGCAATCCAACTTGGTCAGTGAAGTTATACATCCACACTGTGCCTATTAAACAGTACACATTTTAAGTAGAGACCTACACTGATCAACCATAACATTAAAACTACCTCCTTGTTTCTACACTCACTGTCCATTTTATCAGCTCCACTTACCATAGAGTTCTTTGTAGTTCTACAATTACTGACTGTAGTACATCTGTTTCTCTGCATACCTTTTCAGCCTTCTTTCACTCTGTTCTTCAATGGTCAGGACCCCCACAGGAATACTACAGAGCAGGTATTATTTGGGTGGTGGATCATTCTCAGCACTGCAGTGACATGGTGGTGGTGTGTTAGTGTGTGTTGTGCTGGTATGAGTGGATCAGACACAGCAGCGCTGCTGGAGTTTATAAATAGTGTCCACTCACTGTCCACTCTATTAGACTCTCCTACCTAGTTGATTCACCTTGTAGATGTAAAGTCAGAGACATCGCTCATCTATTGCTGCCGTTTGAGTTGGTCATCTTCTAGACCTTCATCAGTGGTCACAGGACGCTGCTCACGGTGCACTGTTGGCTGGATATTTTTGGCTGGTGGACTATTCTCAGTCCAGCAGTGACAGTAAGGTGTTTAAAAACTCCCTCAGCATTGCTGTGTCTTATAAACTCATACCAGCACACCACACACTAACACACCACCACCATGTCAGTGTCACTGCAGTGCTGAGAATGATCCACCACCCAAATAATACCTACACTGTAGTGGTCCTGGGAGAGTCCTGACCACTAAAGACGCTTTTTTGTTAGAAAGGGGGCTAACAAAGCATGCAGAGAAACAGATGGACTACAGTCAGTAATTGTCGAACTACAAAGTGCTTCTATATGGTAAGTGGAGCTGATAAAATGGAAAATGAGTGTAAAAACAAGGAGGTGGTTTTAATGTTATGGCTGATCAGTGTACAACTGATGACAAAATCACCAGCATCCCAGAATTAAATATAGTCCAAAAACAAAAATAAACATTGTTTCCCATTAAAAAATAATACATTATGTCAAATAGGGTATGATGGTAAGAATTCCAAAAAGCTCGTATTTGTTTAAATCAAAACAGCCGATAGTCTGATATAATCTATGACTCTCCTGACGGACACTGGCTCCCTCTGGTGGATAAAAGTGGATGAGTATGAAGGGTATATACCACAGACAATTGAGAGTTTTAAAAAGGGTCTAAAAACGTTTCTTTTTAACAGATGTTATGACTGTTAAATTAACGCTGATTTTATGATGTATGTCTCATAATGCTATGTTTATATTTGTTTTATATTTCATGTTTTATATTACTGTTCTTCTGTAGCACTTTGAGATTTGTTTTCAAATGTAAAGTGCGTTATAAATAAAATGTATTATTATTATTATTATTATTATTATATTGTACTTTGGTTATACCTGACAATGTAGTCAAAAGGTGCGTAAAGGGTAACAGAAGATGAAACACATTTCACTGTCTATTTCATAGCTAATAACTGTGCATACAAGCGCAGCGGTAAAAACACACGCTGGAACCAGAGCTGGGATCTCGAATACATCGTATCGAATCTCAGCTCTGCCTGCCGGCTGGGCTGAGCAGCCACGTGAACAACAATTGGCCTGTTGTTCAGATATGGGCAGGACTAAGCAGGATGGGGTCTCTCTCTCATGACAGCAGTTACGACCGCTGCTGGCTGATCAATAGCGCCTGCACAGAAATGAGAAAGGAGTGCTCTCAGAGTGTGTCTCTCCGTACACAACGCTGATCTGCATTGCACTCGTCAAAGTGTAAGTGATAAGATGCATACGGCATGCTGCCCATGTGTCAGAGGGGGCGTGAGTTAGCTTCGTTCTCCTCAATCAGAGCAGGGATCGGCATTGGTGGAGAGAAAGCATGACGCATTGGACGTGCAAAAAAGGGAGAAAAAAGGGGAGAAAAATGCATAAAGAAAAATATATATATATATTAAAAAAAAATGACAACTGTTCATCCAAAGTGCAACAATATGTTAGTTGTACCTAATGAAATGAGCAGCATTGCAGGTAGAATGTATGTGTACCTATAAAATGGTTTAAAAATATAAATAAGTAAAAATAAGTAACATGAAGGATAACTGTTCGGACTGTGTAGAAACATCATAGAGATCATTTATAGCCTATAGGATGTTGAGTTACATGTTTATACATAAACACATGCTCGCTGTTCCGTCGGAGGTCAGTGAGTGTCAGGCGCCAAGATGACAAGCCAGTGTCCACCCTTGGTGCACATAACAGCCCATTGACATCCTGTATCAGAACAAAAGGCCAGACACCTCAACAGACGCCTATACAGACGGGCGAGGATCGGACATTGAGCAAACAAAGCCACTAAGGCACCTAGAGGTAGCACCTAAACAATCGAAGTTAAAGGCCAGGTCATCTTTCTAGGCTAGTCCTAAAATAGGATGCTAACTTGCTAACGACCGGTATAGTACGCCCTCAGCTCAACCCCCAGGCAACTGCTAAGATATACAACAAGTCTCCACGTTCTCTGAAGTGTTAAAGTCTTGGAGCAGTTCCAGACATTGTTGTTTTCCCTCTCCCTCATTTTTTCCAAGTTCGAGCACACGAGTAGCTCTTTGTCTGCCTGCCCACTTCACTCAAGTAAATTTCCTGAGACGGAAACTATAAAACAATGGAGCGTCTGGACACTTCAGTAAATAAAGCATAAATGTCTCAGGAGAGATGTATCAGAGTTTAATAGCATATCTGATGTTTATCAATCGTGTGCATTGAGTAAAAAATCTGTATATAAACAAGTGACAAATTCAAGAGGATATAATACAGAAATAATTCAGTGAAGAAAAGAACTAGTGCAAAGGCTTAACAATGCAAACTGCAAACCTTAAATATAGTACCATATGTTACCCAGTGACATATATGAAAAACAACTGAGCAGACCTAGATGCCCTTGATTTTGGATCAAGATTATCTTAGTGTGTTTAGCAGTGCTACAGCAATCTAACTTGGTCTACAAAGATATGGAAAAAAGTGATGTCATTCATTACCACACTCTTAATAAGTGGGAACCTGTATGTATGGTATACACCTAGAGAACAGTAAAAGCCTAAATGCTTGACCACTACAGTAAGGTCAGTCAGTTCTGTTGTGCATTTTGATGGCATAGTTGGATACGATTGTACTTTTGTGAGAAAGGTCATTACAAATCTGTACAAATCAAGTGGGTATGGGTATCAAGTGTAACCTTTCACCTTCAAGTATTGATAGTGAACCCAATTGTGCTTGCTACGGCAGAACATATACTAAAATTGGAATGATAATGAACCCAATTTGCAGGATGCTTATCCAAGGTAGAACAATACTGTGGCTAAAAAACACAAACAAAATGAATGTAAAGACACAAAACATCTGCAGCCTGCAACAGAGAAAGTAGATAGAAAAGGGATAGGGTGGAAATTAAAACCTGGTTGTCACAACCCAGTTCTCGGAAAAGGAAGACAGAAAGGGAACCCAGAACAATCCAGGGATAGCAAGCACAAGCAGCACCTCACCAACTGGCAAGGTCAGAGCCCAGAGTGGGTCCAAACAGGGTAGAAAAAGGGTCTTCACTACACCTCTGGGGCAGCTTGCTCATCCAGGGTTGCTTAGTTGTGACACACAAACATGGTCATGACACCTACTGAGTACCCAGAAATACAGTAGATAAAAGTGTGCTGGCCTCATACACCAGCAGAAACCTAAACCAGACCAAGCCCAGCATCACACTTTCAAGAGAAAAGTAGGTTACCAACAGACAGACTGGCAAATCTGTGAGAAAGAAACTGTAATAAATAGAAACACCTGGAGCAAATAAATGCTCAACAAAGGGCAGGTGTCTGTCAGTTAATAAGAACTGACACATCAAACATCTGCACCTCCTTTCCTCCTCTGCCAGACATATTGCAGAGGGGAATGCAGAAGGATATGATTTGTAACTGAGCCACTCAGCTGATCTCATTACACCTGGTCACCTGATCAGTATGTCAAAACACTCACCAAGCCACTTTATTAGGAACTCCTGTGCATTTATTTAATTATCTAACAACCCAGTTATGTGGCAGCATTTCTATAAAACACTCACCAAGTGCTGAAACATATAACCTTCCTCCCTTTGAGGTGTACACAGAAAAATAACTGAGTGAGGTTCCCTGCACTTCTTATCCTGTGTTAAGTGTTTTAAATAAACACTCCTTCCTAGAAAACACTCATTGAACAAAAAACTGTATAAATGTGTTGAAAACAAAACAGAAAGGAAAAAGTCATATATACACAATAAACTCAATATTTACAAATGTCTTCTTCCCAGTGTTATTCACAGTAAGTCCAGAAGGTTGACCACAGTAGGCTTGGTAAAGTTCAAAGCTTTTAAGCCTTACCAGAAGTCCACATCAATGCAATCCTGAGTTACCAGCATGATGAGGTCCTTGTCCAATCCTTCATTTAGTTCTTGTTGAAGTTAGATGTCCTTTTCCAAAATCCATCCAGCAGTTAAATATGGGTAATGGATTTCCAAAATAAACCCCTTGTCTACACAAGTAGAAATATACACACATTGCCAATGTGAATATACAATGGAGGTTAGTGTATAGCATTAGCATTACTACCTTCCATAATATTTCCAAAATATAAATTATACCAAAAATAATAATAATTTCCTTAATAAACATAGTTCACAGTACTTACATCTAGGCATCAAACATTAAAGTTTCCTAGGAAAGGAGTTTTAAAATCCTCAAAATGATTGGCACACATGCAAAGCAGCAAACAAACAGACTAGCAAACCACTTTAGCTTCCATCAGGAAATGCTGTGTCTACTTCTTTTCACAGAAGAAAAATATAGGTCATTCCCTCTCTGTTGCTCCCTAAAGGAGATCAGGAGAACTGACCAAAAGTAACTTTATGATGTTGGCCACCATGCCTGTTACAAACATGCATAGTAGGGCCAGAATTTGGTATAAAAAACACAAATCCATAAACTCAAACTGCCATTTGTCAACAGTTTAGGCTACTGCTGGTGTAGATAATAAGGAGTAGATAATATTAATACCAATTTACCATCCTACAAGCAGGGTACTATGACTGAAAGCACAAGTTAGTTTAAACAGTTTAACAAACACATCTGCAGCAGTTACATCATGTGCTCTTTCTTTTCACTGGAGTAGTGAGTGCCTCAAGCTAAGGCACCAGACATTACCCTGTGGATGAAAGATAAAGATAAGCTTATTGCAGAAGACTAAACCAGAAAACAAAACAAAATAGAAAAAAACAGGATCAGAGTTCTGGAGCAGTACCAAGCAGTACTTGACTTACCCTTATTCATAATTAATATAAACTCTTGTTTTAGTAATTAGGAAATAGTTTTATTATATTATATAATATAAATATATTACTATTGAAAACATCCTCTGTCAAGTTTTTAAAAAAGAAAATGACCTTGGACACAAGAGGCAAAAATGGAGGAGCCCAGGTACTAGCATCGCCTCTGCATGTGCCTGATACAGAGAGAATAAGGACTTGTCATTTAAAATTTGACGTGTGTGTGTGTGTCTGCTGCAGACAGATTACAGGTAAGGTTGCCAGATGTCAGACGTCTTTATTTTAAAATATTTGACATTCCATAATGCAGCCAGCATGTCCAGACTCAACTGAGACAACACAGTTCAATCAAACACTGAAAACCTGGCAACCCTACATCAGGGTATGTAAATAAATCTGAAATAAGGTCAAAACAGATGTATTGTTATTGCACGTGATTAACTTTGCTTTACATATTTGAGCTTTTGAGGTTTATTAGGTTCCCAGCTTAGTGCAGCTACAGCTAATATAGCTAATGCGTACTCGGTCTGTGCCTAACCTGAGGTTCATTTGGTTTCAGTAATTGTTCATTCTTTTTAGACCTTTATTTAACTTACAACTGAGTGAAAAGTTGGTAGAATATACAAGTTACACTAATTTTAAATAGTCTGCAATAAGCTGGTGAAATGGAAAAGGAGGATCCACCAAAGGCTCAGTATTTACAGGCAAAGATGGGGAGAGTAGTTCACCACTTTGTGCCAAACTTTGTAAGATAATTATTAATCAATTAAAAACATGTTCAATGCAAGATAACAAATCCCCTTAAAAGGCATTATATGCTACTGTGATAAATTTCACCAAATGGGCTCTGGGATATGCAAAGAAAAACCCAGACATTATGCTTAAAACCAAGTTCTTGGGCCTCATTTCAGATTTACCAAAAGTCAAGGTAAATGTGTGTTGGGTCAGATGAGTCCACGTATTAACTTGTTTTTGGAAATAATGTCAAGTTTTCTGTACCAAAAAAAAGGACCATTCATCAGCAAAAGGTGCAAGCCAACATCTATCATTTTATGGATGTGCATCAAAACCCACAGCATACACCGATCAGGCACAACAAATGACCACTCACTGTCTATTTTATCAGCTCCACTTACCATATAGAAGCACTTTGTAATTCTACAATTACTGCCTGTAGTCCATCTGTTTCTCTACATACTTTTTTAGCATGCTTTCACCCTGTTTTTCAATGGTCAGGACCCCCACTGGACCACCACAGAGTAGGTATTATTTGGGTGGTGGATCATTCTCAGCACTGCAGTGACACTGACATGGTGGTGGTGTGTTAGTGTGTGTTGTGCTGTTATGAGTGGATAAGACACAGCAGCGCTGCTGGAGTTTTTAAACACCTCACTGTCACTGCTGGACTGAGAATAGTCCACCAACCAAAAATATCCAGCCAACAGCGCCCTGTGGGCAGCGTCCTGTGACCACTGATGTAGCTCTAGAAGATGACCAACTCAAACGGCAGCAATAGATGAGCGATCGTCTCTGACTTCACATCTACAAGGTGGACCAACTAGGTAGGAATGTCTAATAGAGTGGACAGTGAGTGGACACGGTATTTAAAAACTCCAGCAGCGCTGCTGTGTCTGATCCACTCATTCCAGCACAACACACACTAACGCACCACCACCATATCAGTGTCACTGCAGTGCTGAGAATGACCCACCACCCATATAATACCTGCTCTGTGGTGGTTCTGTGGGGGTCCTGACCATTAAAGAACAGCATGAAAGGAGGCTAACAAAGCATGCAGAGAAACAGATGGACTACAGTCAGTAATTGTAAAACTACAAAGTGGTTCTATATGGTAAGTGGAGCTGATAAAATGGACTGTGTGTAGAAATAAGGAGGTGGTTTTAATGTTATGGCTGATCAGTGTACATCTGATCAATGGCACATCATGAAAAGAATCAGATTATGGTGATCATGGACTGTTGAGCAGCTAAAGTCTTGTATTAAGTGTAATTAAAAGAAAATGTAATGAGGCAGTGGTAAACATGCATCTGTCTCAACCTTTTAGTGTGTTAAAGCATCAAATTCTAAATATTAACAAAATACAGTTATGTTGTTTAGCAAACCATTGAAATCTTTTTTGTCAGTTAAATTAAGGTTCAATTATAAACCAATTATAATTTGTTCCTTTTTGCAAAATGTTCCATTTCAACCAGCTTGGTTTTCATTGGTTCTCTCATTCCAAACTGCTTGGTTAAATCTTTCCATAACTCTGTTGTCCTTATCCAGTTATCTTAATAAGCCTCTGTTAACACTAATTATAACTGCACTTTAGCCTTTAGTAGCTTATTCTGTACGTTGCTGAACAAAGCGGAGGCATCAACACAGGATGCTCTGCCTAAAGTTTTATAGAGTTTTATAGAGCAGTGACCGAGCTGTCTGAGATACATCACTTTTTGTTGACCCATTGCAAAGTGACATTTCAAACCACTGTAACAAGATCTATCAACATTTTCACCTTATCCATTGAATGGCCAGTTTAAACAAACAGCTCCGACAGTGTCAAATGCACGTATAAAACTGCAAATTATGAATAGCTGCGGTCCACCTCCAAATCCCGGCGTCTCCTGAAGGCTCCAAGGTGTCTCCTGGGACCTAGTCCAGAGGTGCTGTGGGTGAGGCATGCATATTGTGCCACTGCCATCCTGCACGTTCACTCAGGCTGTGTATAGTTTATGCAAACATGCCAAGGCTAAGTTTAACTAAGTTGCTTGTAATAATACCATTCATGCACTTTAAAAAGCTGCAAAAGGTTTATAATGCAAAAGGTCAATTAAATTAAAAATAAAAACAAAGAATAGACTTCTCAATATGAAATATTAGCTGACAATTAATAACCATGATTAATTATTTCTTCTTCTTTACTTAATGCAACTCAGTATATGATTTTATAATATACTGTTATACACTGATCAGCCATAACATTAAAACCACCTCCTTGTTTCTACACTCTCTGTCCATTTTATCAGCTCCACTTACCATATAGAAGCACTTTGTAGTTCTACAATTACTGACTGTAGTCCATCTGTTTCTCTGCATACCTTTTCAGCCTTCTTTCACCCTGTTCTTCAATGGTCAGGACCACCACAGAGCAGGTATTATTTAGGTGGTGGATCATTCTCAGCACTGCAGTGACTCTGACATGGTGGTGGTGTGTTAGTGTGTGTTGTGCTGGTATGAGTGGATTAGACACAGCAGCGCTGCTGGAGTTTTTAAATACCGTGTCCACTCACTGTCCACTCTATTAGACACTCCTACCTAGTTAGTCCACCTTGTAGACATAAAGTCAGAGACGATCGCTCATCTATTGCTGCTGTTTAAGTTTTCATCAGTGGTCACAGGACGCTGCCCACAGGGCACTGTTGGCTGGATATATTTGGCTGGTGGAATATTCTCTATTCTCAGTCCAGCAGTGACAGTGAGGTGTTTAAAAATTCCATCAGCATTGCTGTGTCTTATCCACTAATACCAGCACAACACACACTAACACACCACCACCATGTCAGTGTCACCAAGTAGTGTCACGGACTGTCCAGGAGCTCACTAATGCTCTGATCTAGATCTGCAAAGAGATCCCCCAGGACACCATCTGCTGTTTTATTAGGAGCATGCTCAAACATTGTCAGGAATGTATAAAGGCATGCAATTAAATTCATGCAACTTGGATCAGCTTGTGATTTAATTTTTTATTTTGATTTTTGGTGTGATTTTAAATTCAGGCCTTAATGTGTTAATGGTTTTGGTTTCCACTGACATTGTTATATCATTTTATGTCTCAAAATATAACACAATTTATATCAATATCAATTTTTAACTTGAATCTTTCGTTTCATTTTGTTCATCGTTCTGATGTGTAATTTAAGTGTGTCCTGGTTTTTGAGCAGTGTGTTATTCTAAACTGTATTATGAAAGCCATAAAACATTACAATAATAAACCTAGTAATGTAATTACACAGCATTAAAATCTCTCTAGCAAACATCACTGTTGCACACAATCCAGAGTTTACACACACACACACACACACACACACACACACACACACAGACACAATCATACCAAGGGCACTTTTAGTATCTCCAATTAACCTGACTGCATGTCTTTAGACTGTGGGAGGAAACCGGAGCACCTGGAGTAAACCCACACAGACATGAGAAGAACATGCAAACTCCACACAGAAAGAACCCAGGACCTTCTTGCTGTGAGGCAACAGTCTTCCCACCAAGCCAATGTGCCATCCCTTTACACACTGATCAGCCATAACATTCAAACCACCTCCTTGTTTCTACACTCACTGTCCATTTTATCAGCTCCACATATTGTAGACTTAAAACACTGGATGCTATATACATATTTCCTACTAAATTCACATCAAAGTTTTTGACTTGGAATTACATTTTTGATTATTTGGTAACTAAAGCTTTTCAGTTGCATTATCTAAAGTGGGGGCATGCTTGGGTTGCTTTGTGGGGTTCAATACATTAGCACTGAGTGTGAGTTATTTTGTTTTCAGATAATTAACTAAGATTTAGTGCAGCAGTTAGAGGTTTATTAATTTTCTTGAAGTAACTGACTTAAGGGCGGCACGGTGGCTCGGTGGGTAGAACTGTCGCCTCACAGCAAGGCCTGGGTTCAATCCCCAGGCGGAGTGGACAGGGTCCTTTATGTGCAGAGTTTGCATGTTCTCCCCGTGTCTGCGTGGGTTTCCTACCACAGTCCAAAAACAGGCAGTCAGGTTAATTGGAGACAATGGTTAATTGAAGTCAATTGGAGACCTTGGAGACCCCCCACAAGCCTAGTTTTGAGTAACTGACTTAAAATAACGTGACAGATTAATCGTGGAGATGAAAATAACCACAGGATGGCAATTCTCATTGCAAAATGTTTTAATTTGATTAATAGTATATTGTTTACTGAAAACCATTTTACATAAATAGGCAAGTTATAAACCCCAGCTGTCCGCTGATACAAAATTAAAAAAGAGCCATAGTTTACACTATATACAGTAAGTGTCATATTTATACAGAGATGGCTAAGGATGATTGTCCACAATTACTTCTCTATTAAAAAAGACAAACTTACAAATATATACACCAACACAAGTCATTTAACGGGATGTGCGTCAAGTACTTGTGTAGATAATAGTGGGTTCAGGAGTTCACAGGAGAAACAAACAGGTGAGCAGCAAGTCAGAATGTAGGAAAAAACATTTAGTTTTACCATTCTAATTTGCCTTATATGCTTTTATTCCTCACTTAGGCCTTAATGACAAGTCTAAGTGCAATAAACAAATAAACCTCAGCCTTTCAATACACCAGTCTGACATGTTAATAAATACAAATTTAAAATGGGACTTGAATTTCTTAACACATACACACATGAATATTAGAACACATGCCAAAATGCACACTTCAATGGAAGTCAATTAATAGTTCATACAACTCATATAGTATTTGTCCAATTCTCTGTTCAATTTAATTGCTGCAGAGTTAAAACCCAACACGTTTTAACGTTAGTAATATGCAGAACACATGGTGATCTGTTTTGTTTCAAATATGCCATCATATCTGATTACATGAAAGTCTATTTTTTTAAATGATTAATAAATATTAATACAGTGTATCACAAAAGTGAGTACACCCCTCACATTTCTGCAAATATTTCATTATATCTTTTCATGGGACAACACTATAGACATGAAACTTGGATATAATTTAGAGTAGTCAGTGTACAGCTTGTATAGCAGTGTAGATTTACTGTCTTCTGAAAATAACTCAACACACAGCCATTAATGACCAAATAGCTGGCAACATAAGTGAGTACACCCCACAGTGAACATGTCCAAATTGTGCCCAAATGTGTCGTTGTCCCTCCCTGGTGTCATGTGTCAAGGTCCCAGGTGTAAATGGGGAGCAGGGCTGTTAAATTTGGTGTTTTGGGTACAATTCTCTCATACTGGCCACTGGATATTCAACATGGCACCTCATGGCAAAGAACTCTCTGAGGATGTGAGAAATAGAATTGTTGCTCTCCACAAAGATGGCCTGGGCTATAAGAAGATTGCTAACAACCTGAAACTGAGCTACAGCATGGTGGCCAAGGTCATACAGCGGTTTTCCAGGACAGGTTCCACTCGGAACAGGCTTCGCCAGGGTCGACCAAAGAAGTTGAGTCCACGTGTTCGGCGTCATATCCAGAGGTTGGCTTTAAAAAATAGACACATGAGTGCTGCCAGCATTGCTGCAGAGGTTGAAGACGTGGGAGGTCAGCCTGTCAGTGCTCAGACCATACGCCGCACACTGCATCAACTCGGTCTGCATGGTCGTCATCCCAGAAGGAAGCTGACGCACAAGAAAGCCCGCAAACAGTTTGCTGAAGACAAGCAGTCCAAGAACATGGATTACTGGAATGCCCTGTGGTCTGACGAGACCAAGATAAACTTGTTTGGCTCAGATGGTGTCCAGCATGTGTGGCGGCGCCCTGGTGAGAAGTACCAAGACAACTGTATCTTGCCTACAGTCAAGCATGGTGGTGGTAGCATCATGGTCTTGGGCTGCATGAGTGCTGCAGGCACTGGGGAGCTGCAGTTTGTTGAGGGAAACATGAATTCCAACATGTACTGTGACATTCTGAAACAGAGCATGATCCCCTCCCTTCGAAAACTGGGCCTCATGGCAGTTTTCCAACAGGATAACGACCCCAAACACAACCTCCAAGATGACAACTGCCTTGCTGAGGAAGCTGAAGGTAAAGGTGATGGACTAAACCCAATTGAGCACCTGTGGCGCATCATCAAGTGGAAGGTGGAGGAGTTCAAGGTGTCTAACATCCACCAGCTCCGTGATGTCATCATGGAGGAGTGGAAGAGGATTCCAGTAGCAACCTGTGCAGCTCTGGTGAATTCCATGCCCAGGAGGGTTAAGGCAGTGCTGGATAATAATGGTGGTCACACAAAATATTGACACTTTGGGCACAATTTGGACATGTTCACTGTGGGGTGTACTCACTTATGTTGCCAGCTATTTAGACATTAATGGCTGTGTGTTGAGTTATTTTCAGAAGACAGTAAATCTACACTGCTATACAAGCTGTACACTGACTACTCTAAGTTATATCCAAGTTTTATTTCTATAGTGTTTTCCCATGAAAAGATATAATAAAATATTTGCAGAAATGTGAGGGGTGTACTCACTTTTGTGATACACTGTAAATGCAGTCAGTGCTCTAAAATGTGTTTTGATAGCCTACATACACAACCACACACAGCACATACATATAAACACATATAAACCATGACTGACACAGTTATCAACTATTAAAGAAAATTCTACTATTCTATTCTATTCTGATACATTTTTGGTCATTTATCAAAAAATCACTATATAAATTAAAATTAGTACAGTATACATTTTTCCCCAATAACCACACAATATGCAAGGTTGGGCAAAATACTATACTATACTATAAGTGTTCATGGTTAAATACTGTATACACCAAGTGTTCTAAATGCATTCCATAACATACTCCATTAGAATACATTAAATTAGTAACATTAGGAATACATTCAGAATAAAATTACATCTTTAAAAGAACAGTGTTGATATATATTTTCTCATTGTTACTGACAGGGGAAATTACTGGTCCAAGCAATTAAATACTGAATGTATTTTTAAAAATTATTTTAAAATAAATACTTAATGTTTATATTCTAAATATGTATTGTAAATGCTTGTATTCCATTACTGCCCAACCCTGTTTATAATCATCATTGATCATTAAATAAGTAGCAGTACTCAAAGCAATTAAACCAGTTTAAAGAAATAAATAAGTCTTATAGTGATTTTTACTAAAGGATAGTTTAAGGCAATTTAAAGGTGCTCTGGTCAATATGTAACGGTTTGTGTTACTGCAAATAAAATATACATATCTTTGGAACACATTGAAAAGGAAATGTTAAAGTGGTCAAAGCCAGTAAATAATAAAACTAAGAAAACAGCATCAAAACGAAACAAACAAAAACCCACAAAGCAAGGCTGGCTTGTGTAAATTCTTTATGCCAGTCATGTTTTAGACATTCCTCCAAAAGGCCTTCACTTCACCTTAATGTTTACTTCTCCAAATGTTTTACTGAAATGTGATTTAACTGTTTTCATTATTTAAGTAAAGGATTAAAGCTCCTATTTAACAACTGTCTCATTGTCTTGATTAGTAATGACAAATATTAAGTGGAAAAAAGTTTAGCCCTTACTGTATAAAGACTTTTGTTAGTTATGTAGTGACACTTGTATAAAGAAATGAATGTGTGAATTAGGATTATTGCATTCAAGTACTGCAGTTCTTTACTTTCTTAGCTCTATTCACATCACACTGGCGTCCTCTAGTGGTCTGATCTGATACTGTAGGTGGCTACAGAAGAGTTATTTACATAATAATATGATTTTAATATCAGAATTAAATAAGCAACGAAAAAAATATATATTTTAAATTATTGTGCAAATTAATTTATATAAATAGTAACATACAGTTTGTACATAATACAAAAATGAACATCAGTGGAAATGGCTGAAGTAAAGGAATGCACTGACTTGAGATTCGTGTGTGTATATGCTTGTGCGCATTTACTTGTGTACACTTGAAGCATATTTTAAAAACACAGTGCAAAATGTTTACCTAAATATGGCGAAATGGCCAAATACCTCAGACAACCCAAAGCTAATGAGCAAACCTATGACACTGGGCTATTGAGCATTAACACTACCTGCTGTGTTTAAAATCATTGCTTTAATTTAGTTTTACAGGATCATTGTTAGTAAGAAGAACGTAACATTTCAGTAACTTTTGTTATTTAATATACTTCCAGTGCATATACACTGATTAGCCATAACATTAAAACCAACTCCTTGTTTCTACACTCACTGTCCATTTTATCAGCTCCACTTACCATAAAGAAAGAAGCACGTTGTAGTTCTACAATTACTGACTGTAGTCCATCTGTTTCTCTACATACTTTTTTAGCCTGCTTTCACCCTGTTCTTCCATGGACAGGACCCCTAAGGAGTCCACAGAGTAGGTATTATTTAGGTGGTGGGTCATTCTCAGCACTGCAGTGACACTGACATGGTGGTGGTGTGTTAGTGTGTGTTGTGCTGGTATGAGTGGATCAGACACAGCAGCGCTGATGGAGTTTTAAAATACTTTGTCCACTCACTGTCCACTCTATTAGACACTTTTACCTAGTTGGTCCACCTTGTAGATGTAAAATCAGAGACGATCGCTCATCTATTGCTGCTGTTCGAGTTGGTCATCTTCGAGATCTTCATTAGTGGTCACAGGACGCTGCTTGCGGGGCGCTGTTGGCAGGATATATTTGGTTGGTGGACTATTGAGGTGTTTCAAAACTGCTTCTACATGGTAAGTGGAGCTGATTAAATAGGCAATGTGTGTAAAAACTGACAAAAGTACAAATGGAATGGAAAAATGGAATTTGTAGCTATATAGTGCATATACGCAGTGGAAGTATCATAAATAAAAACAAAAGTGGTTAAAACTAGTTCTTCCGCACAGTTTACCTAGTTTTCCCTTACAAGAACTGCTGCAAATCGTTTGTAGAAATTGCTGGATTGTGGTGTAGTCTTACTTTACAGTACTAGACTGCAACTATAAATAAATGTATTCAAAATCCCTTAACTAAAACAATACACGGTTTTCTTTGGACAAACTGTGTTAAATTCACAGTTTATTTATCTTCTATATCTGTTTTATTCTGGTCAGGGTCCCGGGTAATTTGGATACTACACCAAAAACACAGTGGGCAAAGCAGTGAAGTGCATTCCTACAACAGTCATACAATATAGTGCCACCTTTAGTAAAGTAATCAACTAGTAGTGTTTTAATTATGCTTATTACTGGTCACAACTAAAACATACTAGCATGTCCAGTTTTTTTCAGCTTTAGAAGAATTGTCTTGTTGTTAGTCTTACCTAACAGGCAGCATAAACAAGCAATAGACCAGTATTTGGCTGCTGAACTCAGATTAGCCCAACAACCAGCTAATGTTAGTCTATGCTTGGTCTATGCTTATTCCTATATTTATTCATTCATTGTGTTTTACTACAGCGTTTACTACAGCTGACATTGTGGTCACATCACAGGGCAGGCACTTATTCATGGGGCAATTTCCAGTAGCTCCAATTGGCCTGACTGATAGGAAACCCACATGAACTCAGGGAGAACATGCAAACAGAATGGACCCTGGTAACTCAAATAAGATGCCATCAAATCTTCCATCAATAATCACCTTGTCGGGGAGTGTGGTTGAAACTGTATCCACATATAAATATTTGGGTTTAGTGTTAGACAGTTCTTTGACATTTAAGGCTCATATTACTCAGCTTGCAAAGAAATTAAAGGTTAAATTAGGCTTTTATTTTAGAAATAAATCATGTTTATCCTTTCAAGCAAAGAAAAAGCTTGTCTGTGCTACTTTTTTACCAGAAATTGATTATGGAGATGTCATTTATATGTATGCACCCATATCTTATCTACGTTCACTTGACACTGTTTATCATAGTGCACTGCGATTTATTACAAAGTGTTCGTTTTCTACGCATCATTGTGTTCTTTATGAAAAAGCAGCTCTGTCCTCATTAACCACACGAAGATTAACTCATTGGTACACTTTAATTTATAAGTCTATCTTAGGTTTATTACCTTCTTATTTATGCAATTTTATAAATCGTAAAGAACCTGGAAATTACTGTCTGCGCTCTCGCACCTTGTATCTTCTTAAGGTCCCCTTGGCATGCACGAAATTAGGGAAACAGGCTTTTAATTATGCAGCACCATCAGACTGGAATATACTGCAGAATGTTATAAAATTGCAGGATTTGGTGAATTTAAGTCATTTTAAAAACATGTTGTTGAATATGGACATAGGTAAAACGGTTTGTAATTGTTTTAAATGATCATTGTATTGTCAATATTATGTATTCATGTTTGTCGTATGTTGTTTGTGTAGGTGTAACTATGTACTATGTTGCTGCTTATCTTGGCCAGGACTCTCCTGCAAATGAGATTGTAAATCTCAGTGAGATTAATTTTCCTGGTTAAATAAAATAAAATAAATAAAAATAAAAATAAATATGAATTTAGTAATGTAATTTCGCTTGTTTTCTTAAAAGTTTTCCATAGTTTTTAATTGTGCTCAAGAATTCACATTAATTTCTGAAGGATTCGCTGCAATAAGCAATTTCTCAAATTAAAACTCACTGGAGGACCATTTTAGACCAAAAATCTCTCAATCTTAGAACATTTCGGACAGTGTCAGTTCAACATACAGAGTGGTTGCAAAGAACTCAATGTTTATAGCCAGGCCTGAACCAGTTTCTTTCAGGAATGCATGAAGGGATGACTTTCCAGTCTACCCTATTAGTCAATCTTCAATTTTTGTCACTATTCCTTTCAGTTTGCTTCATTAGAAATATGTTCAGACTAACTCTGCATTATCTCTAAGATTAAGCCTAGGACAGTTACAAACAATTATAAAGTGCAAAGCATAGGCCATCCATTCATTATTACTGGTAACATATCCATTGTTATATACTACTGTAAGTAATCATCACACAAACAGGAATGCTAAAGGATAATTAGTTCGTTCAGTATGGAAAATATAGTTGGCATATGTAACCTTTAAATGGTCCTTACCTGAGGTTACCTTTGGCTCATGGTGGCTGAAGCTTAACATCCAACATGGCACTGATGTAAAACATTTTCAGTGCAATGCAAAAACAGACACTGAACACCTTCCGATGGCAATCACTTTAGCCAAAGGATTCCTGTAGGTTTTCAAGGCAGTTGGCACATCGAATGTTGAGTCTTTAAGACTGAGTAGTGACTGCTCCAGTACACGGTTTGCTCCACACAGACTTGCGTGAATGGAGGTCCACGTTCACATTGGAGCATGAGACACCTTTTTCATTTGTTTGGCATGAATTGGCAACCAAAACAAAGAAACAAAGCCTTCATCTTCAGCATCCAAGTCGTCTCCACAACTCAATCAATTCATCCAGTGTCTCATCTTACCTTTTCGTACCAGCTGGTTGGGTGTTGTGTATGACAGTCATCAAGCATGTCAAATCAAAGTGTGGCCAGTATCCGAGAGAGGGAGATTAAAATAGTTAAAGTGGTTTGGCCCACCCCAAACACCAGAGCCTCTAGAGGAGCCATGCCCTTCCCTGCAACACGGTACACCCATGCCACCAACGCACCTGTGAGGAGCAGTAGACAATTAAGACTATAATGATTGTGGAATATCAGTTAAAATGAAAAAAAAAAAAAAAAAAAAAAAAAAAAAAAAAAAAAAAAAAAAAACTCAGTTTCTGAAAATTATAAATGGATGATAAACGCATTAATCAATTACATTTTAGTACCAGAATATGCAACAGAATATGCAAATGTATATTCTGTCAACTTCAGAATTACCCTAAGGAATATAGAATATACAACCCCAAATCAGAAAAAGTTGGGACAGTATGGAAAATGCACATAATAAAAAAACAGAGTTTCTTACATTTACTTTGACTTTTATTTGATTGCAGACAGGATGAACCTGAGATATTTCATGTTTTATCTGCTCAACTTCATTTCATTTATAAATAAACATCCATTCCTGAATTTTAGTCCTGCAACACATTCCAAAATAAGTTTACCACTTGGTAATTTGCCATTCCTTTTCACCACACTTAAAAGACGTTTTGGCACCGAGGATACCAAGTGATTTAGTGTTTCAGCTTTTATTTTGTCCCATTCTTCCTGCAAACACGTCTTAGGATGTGCAACAGTAAGGGGTCGTCGTTGTTGCATTTTTCGTTTCCAAATTCTCCACACATTCTCTATTGGGGACAGGTCAGGACTGCAGGCAGGTCAGTCCAGTACCCGTACCCTTTTCTTCCACAGCCATGCCTTTGTAATGTGTGCAGCATGTGGTTCTGTATTGTCTTGTTGAAAATTGCATGAACGTCCCTGGAAAAGATGACGTCTTGAAGGCAGCATATGTTGCTCTAATATCTCAATGTACTTTTCTGCATTAATGCTGCCATCACAGAAGTGTTAATGACCTTTGCCAAGGGCACTGACACAGCCCCATACCATGACAGACCCTGGCTTTTGGACTTGTTGCTGATAACTGTCTGGAAAAAAAGACCTGGAATGCTGATTCATCTGATCACAATACAGCTTTGCTCATCAAAGACTCAGCCTTTTCTGGATGCTGCTTTTGTACCAAACCATGATTACAATCACCTGTTGACATCAGCTGTTTGGAATCACATTGTTATTTAGTTTTTTCACCTCATTACTAGCCCTAAATTGTACCTGTCCCAACTTTTTTTGGAATGTGTTGCAGGCCTGAAATGCAGGAATGGTATATTAACAAATGAAATGAAGTGAGCAGAACAAAACATGAAATATCTTGGGTTCAAACTGTCTGAAATCAAATAAAAGTCAAAGTAAATGTAAGGAACATTTTTTTTTTTTTTTTTTTTTTTTTTTTGCATTTTCCATACTGTCCCAACTTTTTCTGATTTGGGGTTGTACAACAATGTCTCCATTTAATATATATATAAATATAATATAATATAATATAAATATTATAAATAAATATAAATGCCCAGTGAGGATGCCCAGTGGGGATTGGGGTCATATCCAGCATTTCTCTACTCCCAGCTCCCTTGAGATCATTGACAAGCTCCTCCTGTGTAATTCTGGACTGACCTCACCTTTCTCAGAATGATTCTTACCCCACCAGGTGAGACCTTGCATGGAGCTCCAGAGCGAGGGCGATTGACTGTGATCTTGTATTTCTTCCATTTTCGAATTATCGCGCCAACAGTGGTCTCTTTCTCACGAAGCTTCTTGCTGATGGTCTTGTAGCCCATTCCAGCCTTGTGCAGGTCTACAATCTTGTCCCTGACGTCCTTTGATAGCTCTTTGGTCTTGCCCATGGTGGTCGAGAGATTTGAATGGAAGAAACTGATTCTGTGACAGGAGTCTTTTATACAGCGACAGGACTAATTTGTGTGCCTCATGGGCACATAACCGGTCTGTGGGGGTCAGAATTCTTGCTGGTTGGTAGGGGATCAAATACTTATTTCCCTTAATTAAATACAAATTAATTTATAACCTTTATTTAATGTTTTTTTTCTGGATTTTTTGTTGATATTCTGTCTCTCTCTGTTAAAATAAACCTTCCATAAAAATTATAGACTGTTCAAGTCTTTGTAAGGGGGTAAACTTACAAAATCAGCAGGGGATCAAATACTTATTTTTCCCACTGTACATGTTCTTGCAATGTTCTTACAAGGTTAAAAAGAGTCAGAAAAGAAAAAAAGATAAGAACATAGGTGAACCCTTCTAGTGATGTACAAAAAAAGGAAAATACCACTTAAAGAAAGAGAGCTACTGTATGAAAGCAGGAGTGTTGATACATACTGTTGATGACCCCTCCGATGAGCGTGGCAAGGAAGCTGGTGCTGATCAGAACCAGGGTGATGAGCCGGCCTCGCTTGTGTCTCTGTAACATCACACACATAAGCAGCCCCACAGCGCTATGCACAAACAGTGAGGAGAAGAGACACCACAGGAACACCCAGTACCACATCTCTGCAACACACATGCATACACATCATGAATAACACACTCCACCTTTAAAACAGCCTGCAAACTCTACTGTCATACTATAATACACACCGATCAGCCATAACATTAAAACCACCTCCTTGTTTCTACACTCACTGTCCATTTTATCAGCTCCACTTACCATATAGAAGCACTTTGTAGTTCTACAATTACTGACTGTAGTCCATCTGATTCTCTGCATGCTTTGTTAGCCCGCTTTCATGCTGTTCTTCAATAATCAGAACTCTCCCAGGACCACTACAGAGTAGGTATTATTTGGGTGGTGGATCATTCTCAGCACTGCAGTGACACTGACATGGTGGTGGTGTGTTAGTGTGTGTTGTGCTGGTATGAGTGGATAAGACACAGCAGCTACAGATACAGTTTTTAAACACCTCACTCTCACTGCTGGACTGAGAATAGTCCACCAACCAAAAATATATCCAGCCAACAGTGTCCTGTGGGCAGCGCCCTGTGACCACTGATGAAGGTCTAGAAGATGACCAACTCAAACAGCAGCAATAGATGAGCGATCATCTCTGACTTTACAGCTATAAGGTGGACCAACTAGGTAGGAGTGTCTAATAGAGTGGACAGTGAGTGGACACGGTATTTAAAAACTCCAGCAGTGCTGCTGTGTCTGATCCACTCCTACCAGCACAACACACACTAACACACCGCCACCATGTCATTGTCACTGCAGTGCTGAGAATCATCCACCACCTAAATAATACCTGCTCTGTAGTGGTCCTGTGGGGGTCCTGACCATTGAAGAACAGGGTGAAAGCAGGCTAAAAAAGTATGTAGAGAAACAGATGGACTACAGTCAGTAATTGTAGAACTACAAAGTGCTCCTGTATGTAAGTGGAGCTGATAAAATGGACAGTGAGTGTAGAAACAAGGATGTGGTTTTAATGTTATGGCTCATGATGCACATTTTATGGCTAAAATATGTGGACACCTGATGTTTCAGCCAACATGTTTTGCTAACAAAATATTATCCAGCATTGTGACAATAGTTTGGCCCTTTCCAGTTTCAGTGTGCCTTTACACAAATCATGGTAAGTTTGAAGTAAAACAACTCCAGTAGTCTGCACGAATTCCTGAGATCAACCCTGATAAACAAATTCGAGATGATTTTTTTTTTACTAAACAAAAATGTCCACAGACACACTACAAATTATTACGGAAACTTTTGGAAAAGAAACACACATCTTTGGACATCTTGTATACATATTTTAGTACTGTGGATGTTATTAAAAGGACAATATGAACAGAACAATCAGTATACCTTATTTTAGTTTGAAAATGTAATGAAAAGTTAATTTAAAAAGTCAATTTAAATAGTCGTTATTTGATCAATGCTGGCAGTGGTCATTTTAATTAATTTCCAACAAGTGCTTGCTGATATTTGAATTAAAAGCACAGCTGTGGATATCACACACATCAGCTCAATGTATGAGCAATTTCTGTAGCCCTGCTGTTAGATGCATCCCATCAGGTAAACATACTTTGAACAGGGAAACTATTATGCAATTAGAATAATAATAATAAACCACACATTTCAATCATAACCATGTTATCTATTGTGCATCAGTACGGAGCTGCTGGTTGTAAAATGCAAATAACTACAACCCCTGTATGGGAAATACAAATAAAAACATTGACATTTATTTCATTGCAGACAGTACAAACCCAAGTTATTTCATGTTTTGTCTTGTCTACTTCATTTTATTTGTAAATATAAATCCATTCCTGCATTTCAGGCCTGCAACACATTCCAAAAAAGCTGGGATGAAGTCAATGTAGGACTAGTAATTAGACAAAAAAACTAAACAATTGAGTGATTTTAGGTGCTGTCAGCAGGTGATTGTAATCATGATTTGGAACATAAGCAGTATTAACAAAAGGCTGAATCTTTGAGGAGCAAAATCTCAGTGTATATTTCTGCATGAATGCTGCAATCACCGAAGTGTAAATAACCCTTGCCAAAGGCACGGACACAACCCCATATCCCAACATACACTGTTGCTGGTAACGGTCTGGATGGTCCTTTTCATCTGTGATCTGGAGCACACGGCGTCCGTTTCTTCAAAAAAAGATATGAAATGCTGATTCATCTGACCACAAGACACGTTTCCACTGTGTGATGGTCCATCCCAGAGGCCTCCAAGTCTAACTTGACGCCACTTCTGGACATTGATAATATAAGGCTTCATTTTTGCACAGTAAAGCTTTAAGTGGCATTTGTAAATGCAACTCTTGTATTGTAGTGCTTGACAAAAATGGCCTAGGTAATTCCTTGCCCATGTGGTTATATCAGCTACTAATTTGGAATTAAACATAATGTTAAAATGTATGTATATTTAGGCAAATTTTAAAAATTAATGTATTTAATTTGATTGTTTTTATGTAATACTGGTGGGTAGGTGGCAATGCCATAGTTGAAATGCATTCTGGGAATTTACCATATTCTTGCATGTCTGTTATTTTGGGGGATTGGTGTGTTGTAAGTGCTATATGCATGTGTGAGGCTATTGTTAGTTCTTATGCAGCAATAATGAAAATACTTCTAAAATAAACAGCCATTGTGAGCTTGCTGAATTCTAGTAGGTTATTTGGGGTTAAAACCAGCCTTGGTGTCAGAAATGGGATCTGCTAGAAATTGACAGAGAATGAGATGTCAAAGCTGCTAACATGAGAGGAGCACAACTGACTTGAGTGTCAGTTGGAAAGCGACATCAGTGGTGGACGAGAGGATAATAATAATAATAATACATTTTATTTATATAGCGCTTTTCAAGATACTCAAAGACGCTTTACATAAGACAAATAATCAAAACAAATACGTACATACACCATACAAATCATAGTACAAAATCAAAATAGTACATCAACATCAAGAATAATTAAGATAAAAACAAAGAGAGCAGCATAAGACAGTTCATTAAAAATTAGCTAAATTATGAGAGAGAACAACAAATATAGAACAATTTCTTAAAATTAGACAGAAACAGGACAGATTTACATGCAATCAGGAAACTGAAAACTTACAAGTTTTAGGATCTAGGACTTCACATTTCTGTCGTGATCTAAGTATAAAAACTATTAAAAAGAATAGCAAAAATAAAAGCATTTATTTCGTGTTGTTACAAGTTAAATGCCATATTGAATAGATGAGTTTTGAGAAGTGACTTGAATTTGGACAGGTCAGGACAATCTCGTAGGTGTTTGGGGAGAGCATTCCATAAAGATGGAGCAGCTATGGAAAAGGCCCTGTCACCCCAGGTCCGGTGCTTGGTCCTAGAGGGTATGGACAGTAGGTTAGCCTCAGAAGAGCGAAGGCTACGGGAGGGAATGTGCTGATGGAGCAGGTCGGTGAGGTAGGATGGGGCCTGATTATGGAGAGCTTTGTGAGTGAATAGAAGAATTTTGAATTGAATGCGTTGAGCAACGGGAAGCCAATGAAGTTTTTGTAGAACAGGTGTAATATGATCACGGGAGCGAGTATGAGTAAGGAGGCGAGCAGCTGAATTCTGGATATACTGAAGTTTTTTTAGGATTTTGTTAGATGTACCATAAAGGATGCTATTGCAATAATCAATTCTGGATGTAATAAAAGCATGAATCAAGGTTTCGGCGGCAGAAAAGGAGAGTGATGGACGTAGACGTGCTATGTTTTTTAGATGAAAGAAAGCAGTTTTGGTGATGTGATTTACATGGCGGTCAAAAGAGAGGTTGCTATCAAAAATTACACCAAGATTTCGGATGTTAGAAGACGGAGACAAAGTGTCATTATCAATGGTAATTTGAAAATTTTTTGTGGTTTTTGCCAGGGTTGTAGGACCTACGATGATCATATCTGATTTTTCACAGTTTAATTTGAGGAAATTAGCTTTCATCCACAATTTCATTTCAGTGATGCAATTTGTCAGAGTGGAGTGAAGTTCAGTATTAATGGATTTGGAGGAGATGTAAAGCTGAATATCATCAGCATAGCAGTGGAAATGTAAACCATGCCGACGTATGATGTCACCAAGGGGGAGCATATAAAGAATAAACAAAAGGGGACCTAACACTGAGCCTTGGGGAACGCCTTGGGACAGTGGAGCAATGGCAGAACTACAATTGTTGATATTAACAAACTGTTGTCTGTTTACGAGATATGACCTTAACCACAAAAGGGCAGTACCAGTGATGTTGACAGAGGATTCAAGGCGGGACAGAAGAATGGAGTGATTAATGGTGTCAAAAGCTGCAGTAAGATCAAGGAGGACGAGAATATTAATTTGTCCAGAGTCTGAGGAAAGAAGAAGGTCATTTGTGACTTTGAGGAGGGCTGACTCAGTGCTGTGCTGGGGGCGGAAACCAGACTGAAATGATTCAAATAGATTATTGGAATTTAGGTGATCTTTGAGCTGTGAGGCAACAACACGTTCCAGTATTTTCGACAGAAATGGAAGATTGGAAATGGGCCGAAAGTTACTCATAATGTTAGAGTCGTTTTTTAAGTATGGGAGTAACAGCAGCCAATTTGAGTGATTGAGGGACTGAGCCAGAACTAAGAGAGGAATTGATTATCTCTGTGATAAGTGATGAGATAACTGGAAAACAACCCTTAACAAGTTTTGATGGAGCAGGATCCAAAACACAAGTGGAGCTTCGCATCCCTGTTAAGATCTCAGATAGGTCCAAATGAGACACAGGTGAGAACTGAGACAGAGGCTGGGTAATAAATTGAGATGAGATAGGCGGAGAAACAGAGATGACAGGGGAAACTGTCAGAAAATTGTGGATATTCTCAACTTTTGTTTGAAAAAATGAGAGGTAAGAGTTACACTTGTCAACTGTAAAGGAATTGGTAGTATTGTCAACTGGTTTGAGAAGTTTATTTATTGTGGAAAAGAGAGTCTTAGGATTTGTTGATCCAGCATGTATGAGTTCGGAATAGTAAGTGGATCGGGCTGCCGTAAGAGCGTCTTTGTAATGTTGAAGATAATCAGAATAAATCTGATAATGTACTGTTAGACCGGTTTTCTTATAAAGTCTTTCAAGCTGGCGTTTACGGGATTTCATTTGGTGAAGCTCAATTGTGTACCATGGTGCAGAATGACTAAATGAAACAAATTTGGTTCTCAAAGGAGCCAGCTCATCAAGACATGAGGCGAGTATGTCATTATAGTAATCGACAAGGTCAGATGAAGTACTAGACAGTACAGGACAGACAGACATCTTTTTAACAAGAGAATCTGAGAAAGCAGAGGGAGAGATATATTGAAGATTCCTGAAGGATATTTTACGTTTAGCTCTAGTGATGGGCCTAGTGACCTCAATGTCCATGATGATTGTCAAATGATCAGAGACAGTAAGGTCATGGCTGGACGGCTGATGAACTAGGACACCAGTAGAGCAGACAAGGTCAAGAGTATGACCTTTTTTATGAGTTGGAAAATGTATATGTTGTGTGAAATTAAAACACTGTAACAATTCCAAAAATTCCCTGGCAAATTTACAGTTGTTGTCATCAATATGGATGTTAAAATCACCCATAAGCAGTACAGAGGATGAGAGGGCACTAAGCTGGGTTAAAAAATCTGAAAAGTCAGAGAGAAAGGAAGCGTTTGGCTTTGGCGGACGATAAACTACAGCAGTGACCAGAGGAGTAGGCCCTGACAACTTGAAAGCCAGGTGTTCAAAAGAAAGAGCAGCAGGAAAAGACAAAGTGGTTATTTTAATATCATCCCTATAGACTGCAGCAACACCACCACCTCGCCCTTCCATACGAGGTTCATCAATATACGAGTATCCCATTGGCGTGGTCTGATTTAACGTAAAATAATCCAAGGGTTTATGCCAAGTTTCAGTGAGACAGAAAAAGTCTAGTTCACTGTCAGATATAAATTCACTAAGTACAGTACTTTTTGTGTTGAGTGAACGAACATTAAGCAATGCCATTTTCAAGTGGTATTGTTGTGTAGTTGGCTGTGAGGAACGAGGAAGAGAACGGAGATTTGCTAAGTCCACTCCGCGTTTCCCATCCCACTCCGTGGACAGCGTTGTCATGGAGACTACACCGCTACTGGTGTGCAAGGCAGCAGCGCTCTGATGACGTGTTTGCGGAGCGACAGTGCGCACGGCTGACCAGAAGGATGGAATAGCGTTACCGTTTCGAAGATAAACAAGCTTTCTCCGGGAGCCCCTGTGAATATAACGAGGCCGGCGAAGGAGTCCAAGCTGTTTGATGACTGAAATACACGATGGAGTAGTGCAGTTGTTGAACTTCCTCAGCTGGTCAACGGAATAGTTCAACATCGTGCCGATCCCAGGAAAACTCATCCACCGTTCACCACCGGCCGCAGACGCGATGTACAGTAGAAAGAACAAAAAGTATCAAAAGCACAAATAAAAGTATCAAAAGTAACATAAAAGAAATAGATCCACAAGGTGTGTAAAAAGATGAAAACGAAAAACGATAAAAATACAATAAAATACGGTAAAATACGGTAACGGTAGCGGCAGCCAAATGCGCCAGCGTCCACCATCACCATGGCAACACGCATGAAAAAAGGATGGCACGGCCCGAGGGAAGCAACATTGGCAGTGGACGACACAGTGGCGAAGGCTGGGGGTTTAGATACTCGACTGGCAGCAGGTGATTGGATGACTGCCAGCATGGATTTCCCTAATGGCATCCCTGTCCAATGTCATCTCAACACTGGACCAGCTAGCATCAACAACACAAAGCCTCTCCCTAAAGTATAAAGCTATGACAGCAGCACAGACTGGGCTTTGTACCACTGTCAGTTTGAACTCATGGCAGCAGCAGCAGGCTGGAGTAAGGAGGTCAAGGTTGTGCATCTAGCCTCGCTGGATAAAAAAGTGCTTTAGGCTCTCATCGACCTTTCAATGAAGCAGAGTGTAACATGGCAGCAGCTAACAGAAAGCTTACACTGCTGCTTTAAAGAGAGATAGTGGACGCCAGTCAGAAGAAAAGCTCAGCCAACTTGCTGCTGAAATTAAGAGTGCCATCAAAGAAGTGTACAGAGAGTTCCCAGAGGCACTTGCTTACTGTTCCTGCAGTTTAAAGAAAGGTGGCTGGGCACTTTGGTGCACGCAAAACATTGGTGACGCCTGGCAGAATGGCTTGTTGAGTGGGGAGCCATGCATATGTGGAGTGCTTTTGTCGTAAAAAAATGTGACATATGCACTGCTAAGAAAGGCCCAATTGGTCAGTCATGGGCACCCCTCCAGCGGCCCTCAGTGGAGCGGTTGGCAGTTGACACCTTGGACCCATTCCCCATGAGTGACCAGAAAAATCTGTACATTCTGGTGGCCATGGATTATTTCACCAAGTGGCCCAAAGCATATTCTATGCCAAATCAGGAGGCAACAACCATCATTGACTGTTTGCTGGACGGCATGTACACCAGATATTGTATACCAGCAGAGCTGCACAGCAACCAGGGACAAAACATCATGGCCAAATGAGTGAGCTCTGCATGTGATTGGGATCCACAACCCACACCATGCAGCTATGTCAATCACACTCACCACTCAGCTGGCTCTTTGTGAATTGCTGATTTCCCAATGTGACCGGGACAGACACCTTCAAATGTTGCTGTTGCCTATCACACAGCCACCAGCTGGAATACAGCGGCACTGATGATGGGGTGCAAACTCTGGACTCTAGACTTAAACAACACCCAACTATGTCATGGAACTCCAACAAAGAACAGAAATGGTTTACCACATTGCAAGACAACACAGTGGTAGGACACTTACTGTATGACCTGTGTGCCAAGGGCTATGAGTTCCAGTGTGGGGAACGGGTATGGGTCTTTAACCCACTCTGGAAATAAAGATAATTACCCAAGCCTACCAGCGATTGGACAGGACCAGTTACGGTTTTGGAGCGCTAGTCAGACATGGTATTTAAGATGGGGAATGACTTGTGTCAAAATGAAACGTCACCACAATCGTCTCACCCCTACCCCTAGGCAGAGATAGAGACGCACACGCACAGTGACTTCAGACTCGACTCGGACTAGTTTCAAATGATTCATGACTCATGAATCGCAAAAAATGACTCGTGACCAACAAGAGTCGCTAGTGTCAGCATGTGTTAACATTAGTTATGTGTGACAATTATATACTGTATATATACAGTATATATATATATATATACAGTATGTATATATATATATATATATATATATATATATATATATATATATATATATATATATATATATATATATATATATATATATATATATATATACAGTGTATCACAAAAGTGAGTACACCCCTCACATTTCTGCAGATATTTAAGTATATCTTTTCATGGGACAACACTGACAAAATGACACTTTGACACAATGAAAAGTAGTCTGTGTGCAGCTTATATAACAGTGTAAATTTATTCTTCCCTCAAAATAACTCAATATACAGCCATTAATGTCTAAACCACCGGCAACAAAAGTGAGTACACCCCTTAGTGAAAGTTCCTGAAGTGTCAATATTTTGTGTGGCCACCATTATTTCCCAGAACTGCCTTAACTTTCCTGGGCATGGAGTTTACCAGAGCTTCACAGGTTGCCACTGGAATGCTTTTCCACTCCTCCATGACGACATCACGGAGCTGGCGGATATTCGAGACTTTGCGCTCCTCCACCTTCCGCTTGAGGATGCCCCAAAGATGTTCTTTTGGGTTTAGGTCTGGAGACATGCTTGGCCAGTCCATCACCTTTACCCTCAGCCTCTTCAGTAAAGCAGTGGTCGTCTTAGAGGTGTGTTTGGGGTCATTATCATGCTGGAACACTGCCCTGCGACCCAGTTTCCGGAGGGAGGGGATCATGCTCTGCTTCAGTATTTCACAGTACATATTGGAGTTCATGTGTCCCTCAATGAAATGTAACTCCCCAACACCTGCTGCACTCATGCAGCCCCAGACCATGGCATTCCCACCACCATGCTTGACTGTAGGCATGACGCACTTATCTTTGTACTCCTCACCTGATTGCCGCCACACATGCTTGAGACCATCTGAACCAAACAAATTAATCTTGGTCTCATCAGACCATAGGACATGGTTCCAGTAATCCATGTCCTTTGTTGACATGTCTTCAGCAAACTGTTTGCAGGCTTTCTTGTGTAGAGACTTCAGAAGAGGCTTCCTTCTGAGGTGACAGCCATGCAGACCAATTTGATGTAGTGTGCGGCGTATGGTCTGAGCACTGACAGGCTGACCCCCCACCTTTTCAATCTCTGCAGCAATGCTGACAGAACTCCTGCGCCTATCTTTCAAAGACAGCAGTTGGATGTGACGCTGAGCACGTGCACTCAGCTTCTTTGGACGACCAACGCGAGGTCTGTTCTGAGTGGACCCTGCTCTTTTAAAACGCTGGATGATCTTGGCCACTGTGCTGCAGCCCAGTTTCAGGGTGTTGGCAATCTTCTTGTAGCCTTGGCCATCTTCATGTAGCGCAACAATTCATCTTTTAGGATCCTCAGAGAGTTCTTTGCCATGAGGTGCCATGTTGGAACTTTCAGTGACCAGTATGAGAGAGTGTGAGAGCTGTACTACTAAATTGCACACAACTGCTCCCTATGCACACCTGAGACCTAGTAACACTAACAAATCACATGACATTTTGGAGGGAAAATGACAAGCAGTGCTCAATTTGGACATTTAGGGGTGTAGTCTCTTAGGGGTGTACTCACTTTTGTTGCCGGTGGTTTAGACATTAATGGCTGTATATTGAGTTATTTTGAGGGAAGAATAAATTTACACTGTTATATAAGCTGCACACAGACTACTTTTCATTGTGTCAAAGTGTAATTTTGTCAGTGTTGTCCCATGAAAAGATATACTTAAATATATGCAGAAATGTGAGGGGTGTACTCACTTTTGTGATACACTGTATATATATATATAATTATTATTATTATAAATATTCTGCTCTCTAATAACGCTCCGGCCGTCTTAACCCGCAACGCACTCAATGGGTAAATGTTACAGCCAGCTTCCGGGGTAGTGATGAAACGTCGCTCCCTACTCCCTATACAGTTTAAAGTTCACTTCATTTGAACATTTTCGTTACCTTTGGATTGGAATCTCACCTAAAATGGTGGAATACCCCCTTTTTTGTAACAAATGCGGATTACATTCCTAATGGGACACACGGTTATACAATTAATAGCATCTGGAAGAACAAGCTAAGGTAAGCAGTGGTTATGTTTTTTGTTTTTTTTTGCTGTGTTTTGGATTTTGGCCGCTGGGCCAAATTGTGATTTATCGCACACTTTTGTTTTGCAATGAAAACAAAACGGATCAGTTTAAGCTTTTAACTTGAACTTTCTTGTTATGGAAATTACATTCATCTGCACAATGACTAGGGAAGTAAAGGCACTAAGTAAAACGGCAAAATACAGTCACTAATCTGTTGTTGTTTTTTATCTGAACTTACATATTATTTGTTTATTTCTACGCTACATTTCCAATATATATTTTGTGTGTTATATTGACTCGTGACTTGACTTGGACTCTAGCCTAAAGACTTGTGACTTGACTCAGACTCTAGCCTAAAGACTTGTGACTTGACTCAGACTCTAGCCTAAAGACTGTTGACTCGACTCGACTCATATTTTGTGACTTGTGAACATCTCTGCCCCTCGGCCCAGACAGAGAGAGCAGCCGAGACACCGAGTCAGAGCTACTGCTTCTGTGGTAGACACATCAGACACACTGGCACTGTCAAACTAGGACATTACAGCCCCACGGCCATTAAGCAAAATTTGGGATTTCCTTCTGACTTTGCTGACTAGCAGCAAAGACACACTGAGGGCTAGGGGCCACACCCACCTGACTCTAATTGAGGAGTGGGAACTTAACATCTTTTTGTGTGTCTGTTATATTGGGGGTTTGAGGTGTTATCTGGTTCTTGGCTACATTTAAGACATTTAAGCATCTTTACACTGCTGTATTTGTGTGCTCTGCATTCAGCAAGTGTCTGGTCCATCAGTTATGTTTAGGGATGTCCCGATCACGTTTTTTTGTTCCCGATACCAATCCCGATTATTAATTTTGATCCCGATCCGATACCGATTCTCAAACCGATACTTGTATTTTCTAGATATTGTCTAGATAAGAACTAGATAATACTGTTCACACAGTGCACACTTCAAGTACATTACAATTATTCAAATTAATCCAGTGTATATGTTTAACAACTAAATAGCTCTGCAGTGCTGAAGGGAAAAATGCTGCATCCAAGCTATTGCTTAATGTTTTTGTATTTTTACAAAATCAATCAAAATGAGTGAGATAATTAGTTTTACTTTAAACTTTACATTCAAAGAAAAAAAATGTTTAATGCAGTGATACACTAAAAATGAACGGAAATCTGTGTAGCAGCTTAACTTCAATATAAGAAAAAAAGTTACTTAAAAGCATTACAGTAAAACCTGAATACCAAAATAAAATGGAAAGGCTCTTTTGTTATGAAGGAAAGCCAGTTTTTAAAGTGCTTGTATTGTGACAATGGTTTGATGGACGTTTGTACACGAAGTGAGTGTTTTGACCCTTTAGGCCTTCCATAGAACATGAAATAGCGTGCTTGACTCAACTGTCGGCTATTCGGTACCATAACAGAAGAAGTTAATAAAGTGTTCTGCTCCCGACAATATGTGAATATACTGTGCATTTATTTCTTTATTAAACGAGTGCATCACTACGTTGTTTTGTAAACCGGTGTGATCCTTAACTCACACACACTCTCACACATGAACGCAGCTCTGCTACTACCGCCTCGTGAAACGCTTACACTGCAGAAGTTACACTTCACTGTTGGACTTGTTTTACTTTTCAATTTAAAGTATTTCCACACAGCGGACATGCTGACGTAACACAAAAGATCGGGATTAAGATCGGGTTTAGTAAAGCCGATTCCGATCAATTAAAAAAATGCCTTGATCGGCCCCGATCCCGATCTTTGAGATTTCGGGACATCCCTAGTTATGTTTTGACAATTGAGTACATTGTCCCAGTTTGGATACACACTGAACATGGAGGGCAACAGGCTAGCACATGCCTTATAACATAGAGCCTCCACTCTTTCCCTCATTCTGCTGCTATGACCATAAGATTGGAGTCATCTGGTCGTCCCCCCTCAGACACAACCATTTGAGTGCCTGACCAGGCTGGTGTTACCTCAGAAACTCAAGTTCAGACTTAAGCCTTTGTTGCATTGCATTACACAAAAGTAATTGTAATGGTTATTTAAGTACTTTTACCATTTAAGGTGTTTTTTTAATTTCTTAAAGAATTACTGGAGCTCTGCATTGCTGTCTGTTTGTACTCACACAGCAGGAGAGAGAAAAGGACTAGGCACAAGGGCCTGTGCAGTGGAACCAAGGCAATACAATGGCAATACAATGTGCCCATGCACTGTGCACTGCCAGTCTGTGCCAGTCTCAATACTACAATTGTATCATGAAGCCCTGTCATTTGTCTGCCCTCTTTAATGCCCAAGTCACACCAGAGAAGTATTGATGTCGGTGCAAATGCTAATTTAAAAGGATTAAAGGACCATATACACTGATCAGGCATAACATTATGACCACTGATAGGTGAAGTGAATAACTGATTATCTCTTCATCACGGCACCTGTTAGTGGGTGGGATATATTATGCAGCAAGTGAACATTTTATCCTCAAAGTTGATGTGTTAGAAGCAGGAAAAATGGGCAAACGTAAGGATTTGAGCAAGTTCGACAAGGGCCAAATTGTGATGGCTAAACATCTCCAAAACTGCAGCTCTTGTGGGGTGTTCCCAGTCTGCAGTGGTCAGTATCCATCAAAAGTGGTCCAAGGAAGAAACAGTGGTAAACCGGCCGACAGGGTCATGGAGTCACCAGTTTACCACTGTTTCTTCCTTGGACCACTTTTGGCACAAGTCCGATCCATAGAGGCCCCACCTCACAACTTACGGGAGTTAAAGGATTCGCTTCTAACATCTTGGTGCCAGATACCACAGCACACCTTCAGGGGTGTAGTGGAGTCCATGCCTCGACGGATCAGGGCTGTTTTGGCAGCAAAAGGGCGACCAACACAATATTAGGAAGGTGGTCATAATGTTATGCCTAATCGGTGTACATTTTACAATTGATAAATTTTATTATAAAGAATTAATAAAGTGCTACAGAGATGGTTGTCTATCTAACAGGTTCTACACTAAACTTTTGGAACTCTTTCAGAGTTACCACTGGATTTCAGCCATATTCCCCCTGAGACACAGCCAATCATATCTGTGTAAATGTCTGACTGGCAGACAGAATCAAACTCCAGATCTCAGTGGTACTGTGCTGGCGTATTTCACCCATTTTCAGCATCATTAATGCTGAGGGATAGACACACATTTTAAAGCAATATATCACCATGGCCTCCCAGTAGGAGTGTGCAGGTGCTAAACTAGCCAGTCTGCAACCTGTCTCTCATTAATAATGTGTAGTGTATTATAGAGCACAATGTACAGCAGACTGTTGAGCAGCTGAAGTGTTATATCAAGCAATGGCATAAAACACTTTTACAACAACCACAGTTAGTGTCCCTAGTTCCCGAGTAATTACTAAAAATTGATGCAACAATGGTAAATGTGGAGGCAGGCAGAGGTGACCAGAGGTAAAAAGCAAAGAAATCTTAAATAGCTACTTTAATCTAGAATGTTTTACAAGCATGCCCATATCAGAAGATCAACCATCCAGGCAGCACTCACAAATCACGCCTTTATGGTCACTCCTTAGTAAAAGGCACATGACAGCGGGCTTGGAGTTTGCCAAAAGGCACTTCGAGCACTCTCAAACCATGAGAAACAAGATTCTCTGGTCTGATAAAACCAAAATTGAACATTTTGGCCTAAATACCAAGCGTCACGTCTGGAGGAAACCAGGCCCCATTTATCACCTGGCTAATGCCATCCCTACAGTGAAGCATGGCGGTGGCAGCATCATGATGTGGGGATGTTACTCAGCAGCTGGACCAGGGCAACTAGTCCTGATAGAGGGAAAGATGAATGCAGCTAAGTACACCGAGATCCTTGAAGTAGACCTGCTCCAGAGCGCTCTGGACCTCAAACTGGTGTGAAAATTTACCTTCCAACATGATAACGACCAGAAGCACACAGCCAAGAGAACAAAGGAGTGGCTTCAGAGAAAGTCTGTGAATGTCCTTGAGTGGACCAGCCAGAGCCCAGACCTGAATCCAATCAAACATCTGTGGAAGGAGCTGAAAATGGCTGTGTACCGACGCTCCCCATCCAACCTGACGGAGCTTGCAAGAATATGCCAAGAGAAATGGGCAAAAATGTCCAGAAACAAGTGTGCCAAGCTCGTAGCTTCTTTCCCAAGACGCCTTAAAGCTGTAATTGCTGCCAAAGGTGCGTCAACCAAGTATTAGGCTAAGGGTGTGTACAGATATGTAACCCCTAAATAAACCCCTACATTTTCTAAACCCTGTTTTCACTTCGTAATTATTGGTGATTGTGTGTAGATGCTTGAGGCAACAAAAGATCTCAATCTATTATAGAATAAGTCTGTAACATAATAAAACGTGAAGAAGGTGAAAGGGGTGTGCAGACTTTCTGGCTTGACTGTAGATTCATTAGTATTATAAAAGAAAATGTAAAATTTACAGTATGTTTACATTTACAGCGTTTAACAGATGTGTTTATCCAAAGTGACTTCTGACCATTTACACTGTGACCATTTACACTGTGACCATTTACACACACACACACACACACACACACAATGGTAAAACTGTGTAACTAACTCCAAGTTCTTTAAATGTCTGATTTTTGATTGTCTTGCTTCCAGTCACTGTTAAACTTGCAAATATGGCATTGACTGTTAATAAACTTCTGCTCAGGTGTATACCAGCTTTGCACACAGCATCTATAGGTGGTGTCATACCAGCCATGACCCTAATCAGGATAAAAAAAAAAGAGAAAAAGAACAAATAAATGTATTTCTCAGAAATTCTCGCATATTTAAACACTTCTGAAACAGCTTGTCCATTAGCATGGGACTAAACTCTGTTTAGTCAGGGAAACTGGTATGTTTGACATGTCCATGAATGGCCTGTGTAAACATCATGGACCAGTGAAAAGTTAACAAAGCCGCTTACCATGCATGACGTTAAGCGTATCTGTGTGTGCTTGTTCATGCAGCATGCTCATGACGCGCCACAACAAAGGCTTTTATTTACGTCGACTTGGGAGGCACATCGTGCCAGGGCCTGAGGGCTAGCAACAGACACCACGGCTAAACAATTTATATCTAGTCTAGACACAGGAAGGCTGTGTAATTAATTTCATTTTAAATAGACATACTTGTAATATTTACAATTACACCAATCAGCCATAACATTAAAACCACCTCCACGTTTCTACACTCACTGTGCGTTTTATCAACTCCACTTACCATATAGAAGCACTTTGTACTTCTACAATTACTGACTGTAGTCCATCTGTTTCTCTACTTACACTTGTAGCCTGCTTTCACCCTGTTCTTGAATGGTCAGGACCCCCACAGGACCACCACAGAGTAGATATTATTTGGGTGGTGGATCATTCTCAGCACTGCAGTGACACTGACATGGTGGTGGTGTGTTAGTGTGTGTTGTGCTGGTATGAGTGGATCAGACACAGCAGCACTGCTGGAGTTTTTAAATACCGTGTCCACTCACTGTACACTCTATTAGACGCTCCTACCTAGTTGATCCACCTTGTAGATGTGAAGTCAGAGACGATCGCTCATCTATTGCTGCTGTTTGAGTTGGTCATCTTCTAGATTTTCATCAGTGGTCACAGGATGCTGCCTACGGGGCGCTGTTGGCTGGATATTTTTGCTAGGTGGACAATTCTCAGTCCAGCACAGACAGTGAGGTGTTTAACAACTCCATCAGCACTGATCCACTCATACCAGCACAACACACACTAACACACCATCACCATGTCAGTGTCACTGCAGTGCTGAAAATGATCCACCACCTAAATAATACCTGCTCTGTGGTGGTCCTGGGACAGTCCTAAAAATTGAAGAACAGCATGAAAGGGGGCTAACAAAGCATGCAGAGAAACAGATGGACTACAGTCAGTACTTGTAGAACTACAAAGTGCTTCTATATGGTAAGTGGAGCTGATAAAATAGACAGTGTGTGTAGAAACAAGGAGGTGGTTTTAATGTTATGCCTCATCTGTGTAAGTACAAATTAAAGCCCAATCAGCAAAAATTACAGCTGTAGATCTTTTTCATTACATTTCTTTTTGCACATCAGACTGGACACCAAGCATCTGTAAACTCTCATCTTCAGACCTCTCCACAGATGCTCGATGGACTTTGACTGCAGCAAGTATGTGTGACATATCCGTAAATGGCCTCTGTAAACATTATGGAACAGTGCAAAGCCGGCTTGCCATGCATGGTGTTAAGCATTCACGTTCATGCATCATACTCATGACGTGCCATTGCAAAGACCAGCAGTCACTTAAGGTAGGCAATCAGAGACATGACCCAAAGTCACTCCAGGGTTATTTCTGGCTTTATGCTTTGTTTCATTGCCGTGGTGAAAATTGGGTTTGTGCAGTCTCTGGAGGAGGATGTTCCTGTATTTGACTGCATTTATCCATCCATCAATTCTTACTTGCTTTCTCTTCCTGCTGCTGAGAAGCATCCCATGGCAGGATGCTGCCACTATAATGTTTTACTGAAAAGATGGTATTAGCCAGTTAACATGCAGCACCTGTTTTTCCTTCCATCTTGTCACTCTACTATAAATTTTACAATTGATAAATTTTATTATGAAGGATTACTGAAGTGCTACAGAGATTAATGTCTTTCTAACAGGTTCTCCAGTCTCTGCACAGAACTTTTGGATCTCTTTTAGAGTAACCATTTGATTTTACTTGATTTTCATTTTTCTTTTAATATATTTTTTAAACTCTAAAAACATGTTCCCATTTCCTCATTATGACTGAAGTGTAGACTAATGGGTAAAAATGGCAATTTCCATTCAAAATCAAATTCACAACACAATAAGGTGTGCAAAAGTCAAGTGGTCTAAATACTTTCTGAATCCACTGTATGTGTTGTTAGTGACAATACAAATTACACACAAAAATGTTTCAGCATGTAATTTAAAGGCAGGATTAGTTTAAGTTTTTATGAGGCAAATGACACATATTTCAAATTATGTACATTCATTTATGCACTGTGTTGCATAAATTATCACGCCCATTGTAAGTTCAAATATCATATAAACGCCCAGCGTTAAACCAACAATATTTACTACAATTTTTTAATAAATTTTATCCCCTTTTCTCCTGATTTTAGCGTGTCCAATCTATACCCAATTGTGTTATGTTTCCTCTCCACTGGAGCTGACCCCCGCCCTGATTGAGGAGAGCGAGACTGTCAACCCCCCCGACACGTGCGCAGTAGCCAACTGCATCTTTTCAGCTGCATGAGGCGAGTTCATATGCCGATCAACTTTGTGCATGGACAGCCACACCCTGATAAGCATTATTCCACGACTCTGTGCAGATGCCATCAACCAGCCAGCAGAAGTCATAATTCACTCAGTTATGAGAAGTATCCGGCTTGTCCTACCCTATGAACAACAGCCAGTCGTTGTTCATAAAGCCACCCAGCCCAGCTGGATGGCAGAGCTGAGATTCAATACAATGTATTCAAAATCCTACCTCTGGTGTGCTAGTGTGTTTTACCGCTGTGCCACCTGAGCGGCCTATTTACTACATTTTGAAAAGGTTTTTGTGTGCCAAGCCTGTGTAAAGAACAGTGGACGTTTTCTGCCACATATGTGTTGAATATTACATTACACAAAGAAGATCATTTTATCATGTTGGGATGTATGTACCAAGACATATTCTCCATATAACATAAGAAAGAGTCATATGGTATCTGGTACCAGGACATTACCAGCAGATTCTGTGATGCTACAAGATGGATCACCCGCCCTGCATCTGAATGTCCTGCATCTGAATGTCAATATGCCTCATCATGTCTGCTGCATTGGACATGCAAGTTCTTAATGGGTTGTCTTAATATTTTGGCTCATCAATGTATATCTAGACCCTGCTACACAAGTTTACACCATAAGAGGTCCTTAAGGTCTTCAATGTGTGAACTGCAGTTAATCTGAGTAGACAACAAATAATAAGTTATGGGACACAGTATTACAAGTATGGATATGAGCATCTTTAACTGATATACCTTCATATAACTTTTCAATGGCCATATAGGAACATGCAGCACACAGCACACAGCTATTTGAGGTAGTGGTTTTTTGAGCATAATCAAACTGCCACCACAAACTTCAAAGCATGGTCTCTACAAGGTCATTCTACAAGTTGTGAAGGACTTGCCTGGCGTTATTTTTCACATGGAATAAAATACACAGATGAAAATTGCCATAGGTGTGAGTGTGTGTGTGTGTGTGTGTGCCCTGTGATAAACTTTATATATGTGTATGTATGTATGTATGTATGTATACACCGTGTCTACACTTACTGTCCATTTCATAGAAGCACTTTGAAGTTCTACAATTACTGACATGTTGGCTGGATATTTTTGCTAGGTGGACTATTCTCAGTCCGGCACTTTGCCAACATACTTTTGTAAACAATAACAAACACAATAGATACTATGTTACCTCTAGCACTAACAGGCTTTTTATTTATGATATCTCCACATTCTGAACTAAATATGCACCATATGGCCAAAAGTATGTGTACACAGTTCCTAAATATCCATTACATTACATGGTGCCAGTTTGGGAAAGGGTGTCTCTGTGCATACAGCAAGGTCCATAAAGGCAAGGTTTGACAGGTTTGGTGTAAAGGAAATGGAATGTCAACAGTGAGCCAGACCCTCTAATCCAAAATGACTCACTCACTCACTTTCTTAACCGCTTATCCAATTAGGGTCACGGTGGGGTGCTGGAGCCTATCCCAGCTTTTCAATGGGCGCAGGGCACACAGTAACACCCTGGGCAGACACAAACACACACCCATTCACCTATAGGGCAATTCAGTGTCTCCAATTAACCTGACTGCATGTTTTTGGACTATGGGAGGAAACCGGAGCTCCCGGAGGAAACCCACGCAGACACAGGGAGAACATGCAAACTCCGCACAGAAAGGACCTTCTTGCTGTGAGGCGACTGCTATAATCCAAAATTAGTGCCCCACAAATGTTCTTTTGACTGATTTAGTAGAGGCTGTTATAGTCAAGGAGGGGCAACCTGGTTTATGGAATATTCAACAAGCTCTGTCCAATGGCCATGTGACCAAAAACCTTATACAATTATGATACTGTCATTTTAAGACTGCCTAGCTGAAAAAACTGAGAGCAAGGTTAGAACACAAAGACAGTAATCCTTCGTAGGGTGACACACACATACTGTATATTTACTTACACATGGGGCAATTTGAAGTAATTTAAAGTACTACAGAAAAAACACTGTTCACCAGACTAAGTTTTTAACACTGAAATAACGACTGTTCTTTCTCAAGAGGGATTTCACTACAGTAATTATCACTGCAGTGTACGTTCTTTTGCATGCTAATGCTAAGCTAACGCTGCTCAGGATTCACAACGCAATACACAATCAGCTGACGGATTTTAACCATGCTGATCTTAAATCAGTCATGCCACAGTTTAACAAAAACATCCAGTGTCCCACAAGAGAGAGAAACATTCTGAATCCATTGTACACAAACACTCAACAGGCAACACAGCAAAAGCATCTGAATCCTGTCAGACCAATTTCACTGAAACTAACCCTAGTGTAGAAACCCCTGATCTGCAGGACCAGGCCAGGTATGACTACAGAACAAACCGATCCAAGGTTTGAAGCTGCAGTCTCAATGGCACTTCATACGGCATTGACACACCTGGAACAATCCTCACATCCAATGTGAGGATGTAGTTTGTGGATTTTAGCTCTGCTTTTAACATATACTGATCAGCCATAACATTAAAACCACCTTTTTGTTTCTACAGTACACTCACTGTCCATTTTACCAGCTCCACTTACCATACAGAAGCACCTTAGTTCCAATAGTTCTACAACTACTGACTGTAGTCCATCTATTTCTCTACATACTTTTTTAGCCTGCTTTCACCCTGTTCTTCAATGGTCAGGACTCTCCCAGGACCACTACAGAGTAGGTATTATTTAGGTGGTGGGTCATTCTCAGCACTGCAGTGACAATGACATGGTGGTGGTGTGTTAGTGTGTGTTGTGCTAGTATGAGTGGATAGGACTCAGCAATGCTGATGGCGTTTCAGTAAGTAGTTGTAGAACTACAAGGTGCTCCTATATGGTAAGTGGAGCTGATAAAATGGACAGTGAGTGCAGAAACAAGGAGGTGGTTTTAATGTTATGGCTGATCAATGTAATTCCTTATGGTCATACAATACGGGAACTTTGGTCTGGACAGCTCCACCTGCCTCTGGGTTATGGACTTACTCACAGACGACCACAATGTATCAGGATTGGAAACCACACCTCTTCCACTCTTATTCTGAACATTGAGACCCCACAGGGATGTGTGCTGATCAAGCATGACTGCACCCCCATTCACCCCTCTAACAGCATAATAAAATGTGCTGATGACACCACAACAGTTGGCCTTATCTCAGATGACGATAAAAGAGCTAAAAGGAATGAGGTAGAATGTCTGGGTAAGTGGTGCTAAGTCAGGTAAGTGGTGTGTTAGTCTTCTTTAGGAGACTTTAGGAGACCAGAGAAGCCACCTCCCTCTCTACATTTCCAAAGAAGTAGTGGAACAAGTGAAGAGTGTGAAGTTCCATGGAGTCCACATAACCAACAACCTTACATGGTCCTCAAACACCTCAACTCTCTCAAAAAATCTTGGTGAACTTCTACCACAGCATCATCTCCCATTGCACGAATGTGTGGTACTTCAGCTGCACAGTACCAGAGAGGCCGTAGAAGGGCATCAACCCAGCAGAAGGACCGGTAAATGCTACTTTGTGAAAGGAGTAACAGGACACATTGTCAGATCCCTATAAAATGACCTTCAGTGAGCTAGTGACCAAACAGACTTCATTAGGGTGGCAGGAGGGCCCAACATCATCTAGTAGTATCTGTGCCCACAGCCCAGTGCAGATTCACCCACACCCAGAGCACATGTGACCAACATGAAAGTGTCTGAAGACGTCATGGTGAATGTTATGCTGCCTGCAACATCATCCAGCATGAACAGTTTGGTGGTGGGTCAGTGATGGTCTGGGGAGGGCCGCACAAACCTCCATGTCAGACCTTACGCTGGTGAAGTGGGCCCTGGGTTCCTCCTGGTGCAGGGCAATGCCCAGCCTCAGTGTGTAGGCAGTTTCCTCATGTTCCCTAGACCTGAATCCAATTGAGAGGTTCTTTGATGTTATGTATCAGTGCATCCAGTGTCACCAAGTACAGTCACAAACCGTCCAGGAGCTCACTCATGCCCTGATCAGAGGGCACTCATGCCCTCAGAGAAAGCCCCAGGACAGCATCTGGCATCTCATCAGCATCTGCCATCTCATTCTGCCTAGATGTTGTCAGAAGTGCATACAGGCATGTGGGGGCCTGAGTCACTATGATGAATTTCATCTATAAACTATGATAAAATTCACACACATTGAATCAGATCAGCCCACGATTTTGAATCTAGGCCTCAATACATATGCTATTTAGAAGCTAAAGTCTTGTATCAAGCCAGAACGGGCTCCTCCTCCAGGAGCCCCGGGTTCCTCCCACAGTCCGAAGACATGTAAGTTAGGTGAACTGAAGGTACAACATTGCATGTGATAGTGTCTGACATTGAACTTAAAGTGATGAATCATTTGTAACCTGTAACTCCCTGTTCTGTCATGAATGTAACCAATGTGTAAAACAGGGTGCCAGATACCTGCTAATGGCTACTTCCTTCTACATGTGGGGAACCCAGAGGTGGACATGGAAACTCCTTACAAATTGTGAACAGAGTTGTGGATCAAACCCAGATTCCCAGGACCTGTGTTGCTGTGAGACACACTACCAGCTATTAGTCCTCAAAACATGCACATGCTCACTCACTCACACACACACACACACACACACACACACACACACACACACACACACACACACACACACGTACACTGTACGCCTACAGTTGAAGTTTACTAGCAAGCAACTTTACTAGTTTATTAGCAAAGTACACTGTTTTGGCAAAAGTATGTGGACACCACTTAGATAGTACGTATGAGGTTTGAGGTCAGAGCTCTGAAGTTTTACCACAGCATACTCTTCAAACCAAAAGTCTTTGTTTTATTTTTTAACTGCATTTTACAAAATGTTCTGATTCCCCGAAGATGCGGTTCGTAGTACACTATTCAATAAATTGTAATACAGCAATATACACCGATCAGCCATAACACTAAAACCACCTCTTTGTTTCTGCACATTGTCCATTTTATCACTTTACCACTTACCATATAGAAGCACTTTGTTTTCACTTTATGTTTTACAATTACTGACTGTAGTCTATCTGTTTCTCTGCATGCTTTGTTAGCCCCCTTGCATGCTGTTCTTTAATGGTCAGGACTCTCCCAGGACCACTACAGAGCAGATATTATTTGGGTGGTGGATCATTCTCAGCACTGCAGTGACACTGACATGGTGGTGGTGTGTTAGTGTGTGTTGTTCTGGTATGAGTGGATCCGACACAGCAGCGCTGCTGGACTGAGAATAGTCCACCAACCAAAATATATCCAGCCAACAGCGCCCCATGGGCAGCGTCTTGTGACCACTGATGAAAGTCTAGAAGATGACCAACTCAAACAGCAGCAACAGATGAGCGATCGTCTCTGACTTTACATCTTCAAGGTGGACTAGGTAAGAGTGTTTAATAGAGTGGGCAGTGAGTGGACACGGTATTTAAAAACTCCAGCAGCGCTGCTGTGTCTGATCCCAACTCATACCAGCACAACACACACTAACAAACCACCACCATGTCAGTGTCACTACAGTGCTGAATGACCCACCACCCAAATAATACCTGCTCTGTAGTGGTCCTGGGAGAGTCCTGACCATTGAAGAACAACATGAATGTGGGCTAACAAAGCATGCAGAGAAACAGATGGACTACAGTCAGTAATTGTAGAACTACAAAGTGCTTCTATATGGTAAGTGGAGCTGATAAAATTGACAGGAGGTGGTTTTAATGTTATGGCTGATCGGTGTACACAATGGGCAGGTGTGGCTGCTGGTTTTCGCCTGTTTCCACTTGTTTAATAGTATCAGTTCTATCAAGTGAATGGCTTGCCTGGTTGGTATGAAGCCAAAAGGCCCCTTGTAGATAATAGTGGACACCCCTGGGATACAGCAAGGTGTGTGCTGTAGCATGTTCTTCCCATATCTGAGTGGGTCTTCAATCACCTTCCAAAAACATCCCAGTAGGTGAACATGCCAATATGGCTATTTCATATTGACCCTAGGAGTAAGTGATTGTTTAAGTGGATTGGTGCGCTGTCCCAAATGGGCTCATGTCTCACGCTTAGTGTTTTCGGGAGGGACCGCCACCTCGACCATTATCAGAATAAATGAAAGAATGAATGAATGAATGCTCTAAATGCTACATATATCTCTAATAGATTAATCATTTAGCATTAGAGATCAGTATTGTAAGATTATTTAGGTTATAGAGATAACGCGCATCCAGCTGTGCGTGTAGATCATACCGGCAAGCGGCACGACTATGAATGAATGGATGAGAGAAGGGATGAATAGAGGAAACGCATGGCGAGCACATTTCCCCCCGTTTACACCACATACCTGTGAAGTGCTGCAAGGTGGGCACGTTCCCCTTTACCCACAGGCTCAGCACCCCCTGCACGGACAGATTAATGGAATAATCCCTGTTCATGGTTCCGCCGCCGCCGATGCCAATCGGGTTCGTGCCCCTCTTCATCAAATGGCTAAACGGATCTGGATCTGGATGAAGGCGATGGGGCTGGCATGAGGAGCCTAGGTTTACCCCCCTCTTTCAGCGCTGGTGACTTTGCATGGTCTAACGGTGTCCGGTCGCAAAGAAGCACCGTTGTTCGGTCTCTTCATACCGGGGAGTACCGGCGGCTGCTTGGGGGCCATGTTGGCTACAGCAGCGCAGCTCATGCATCGCCCTGTCAGATCACTATCTATTAGTGATGGGTCGGTCGCGAACGATCCGGCTCTAAGAGCCGGCTCTTTAAAGTGAACGACGGGATCCGGCTCCTTTTTTTCCGGTTTTTGTTTTCTGTCAAACCCGCACGTGATTGGTCAAGATACGTGGTGGCGTTTGTGTGTTTACACTGAGCAGGAGGGGAGGGGTTACACACACATACACACACACACACACACACACACACAGAGACAGCGTGCACACGAACAGGAGGGAGAGAGAGAGCGAGAGAACTCGGCGCTTTACACAGCCAGACATTACACGCTGGAAAGGTGAGGAAAATGAGTGAGAGGAGACATAGTAAAGTTTGGACACGAGAAGCCCCTTTTACAGAGAAGTTCAGACCCACTGGGAGACCAAGTGTTCAGTCTACCCACATCTTATACATGTGATGGCACATAGACTGTGTATCTGTCCCCTCAGAGAGAATCTTTTTTTAACAGGGCAGATCATAACAGAAAGGAGAAACAGGATCAAGCCATTAAAGATGAGCTCCTTGGTTTTTCTGAATGCCAATCTTCACTAAATACTTACAAATACTGTCACCTGGATGCTTTCACCTGGATTTTCTTTTAGTTTTGCACATTTTCATTTATATTTTGTTGAGTGTGAGTGATGCTTCGTTGATGTTGTGTTGTTTCACTCTAGATGCTTGTTTATTTTGTTTTGTTTATTAGGATTTTAACGTCACGTTTTACACTTTGGTTACATTCATGACAGGAACATTCACCTCACTTGCATGTCTTTGGACTGTGGGAGGAAACCGGAGCACCCGGAGGAAACCCACGCGGACACGGGAAAGACATGCAAACTCCACACAGAAAGGACCCGGGCTCTTCACCTGGGGATCGAACCCAGGACCTTCTTGCCGTGAGGTGACAGTGCCAACCACTTAGCCACCATGCTGTCCCACTTTAGATGCAAACTTACAAATAATATACACAATCAGATCTTTTTGTCTAATTGAGATGGGTCTTTGTTTTTGTATTTTATAATTTATTGTTGGAGCACTCTGTTCCATGTTGAGTATATAAATAAAGCAATTTAAATAATACACATTTGATACAATGTTTTTTTTACATTATTAATTCATTTTACATGTAATTTGGTAATAAATTAATTTAAGCAACAAAAAAATCTATGGAGCCACTTGGGAGCCGAAAGAGCCGGCTCTTTTTAGTGAGCCGAGCCAAAAGAACCGGCTCTCTAAAAGGAGCCGAAATTCCCATCACTACTATCTATGCGCTTAAAGGAGCCACACACGTTAAACTACAGCAATGCTACCACTACCGTTCCGTTTATGTCAGTTTCGGGTCGCAGTGGGTCCGGGATCATCTTAAATCACTAAGAGCGAGGCAGAAATACCCCCTAAACAGCGTGCCAATCCAGCTATTTAGAGCACCTTTCTTCATGTGAGGAACCCAGAGGTGAACATGACAAACTCCTTACAAATTGTGAACAGAGTTGTGAATCAAACCCAAATTTCCATGACCCTTGTTGTTGTGTGACAAACTACCAGCTATTAGTACTCTCACAAAATATGCATATGCTAGAACACACACACACACGTACACTGTAGGCCTACAGCAAAAATATGTGGACACCACTTACAGCTGCAAGCTCCATATTAAAGCAATAAGCCACGAGAGACTGTGCGTGTTTTGACTAAAACGTCTTTCCCTGTGATAAAATCATAGCATTAACGCTTGGTCTCTACATAAACGGTGGTCAACATAAAATCTAATAAAACACAACAATGTTCAATTTATAAATGTTTTTATTTACGAAAACACTTACAAAAAGCATTCTTCCACGAAATCAGGTAGTCCGTTAACAGTGTTAAGGCAACATGAGGGAGAACATAACATTCGCAATTAACATTCCTCCACAAACACTATTACACTATTTCTTGTACGAAACACCCGCTTAATGATTAGGATTACTGTTTATATTAATCTGGACATTTCCATGTATCTACTGTTTTAAACTTTGTGTTGTGGATCAAACCCAAATTTCCAGGACCCTTGTTGTTGTGTGACAAACTACCAGCTATTAGTACTCTCACAAAATATGCATATGCTTGAACACACACACACAGGTACACTGTAGGCCTACAGTCAAAGTTTACATACATTTTGTACACTGTTTTGGCAAAAGTATGTGGACACCACTTACAGATTACCACACCTCCATCCATCCATGCACAACAATCCATCACAGGGAAGCACACTCACCTTTTACTCACTCACCCAGTGACTATTATGAGCAGCCTTTTGCATGTGGGGAACCCAGAGGTAAACATTACAAACTCCCTACACATTGTGAACAGGGCTGTGGATCGAACCCAGATTCCCAAGATTCCCCTTGTTGAGTTTGAGAGTCAGACAAACTACTAGCTGATACATAAATTTATAAGAAACATGTACACTGTATTGGCAAAAGTACATGGACACCCCCTGTAGTTGCAAGCTCTAAGTTTTTTTATGTGGTTGAGGTCAGGGCTCTGTGCGGGCCTTCAAGCCAAAGTCTTTGTGGCTCTTTCTTTGGGCATAGGAGCAAACTTTATATACTGGTGTAATGCAGAACTCCAACATGGCTCATTTTTAACAAAGGTCCCGTTGGAAGACTGTAAGTCTATTGCCATTTCAATTATGTGCATTTTTGTACCCATATTTCTATTTTTATACAGCTCTGTAGTTATACTGGTGCAATAACATTATATATGGTCAGCCAAACAGCAGCATTTTAGCAGGACATAAGGGAAAATAGTCAAAATAATATCATAAAAGCACAAACATGCTGCCAAGAAACCCTGATAGATAAAAACCCTGATTTATGCCAATAATGTGTGAGGAAGTAAAATGGTGCTTTGTGTTTCAATCATATTGATGTTGCCCCTAGGGTGTAAAAAAAATTGACTTTATGGACTAGATGACAGTGTATGTCAAACACAAAAATCTTTCTGACAGGGACATGAGGTTCTTACCACAGCTGTTTATCAAAAGCTTCACAAAGCTGAACTTTATGACAAGGCTGCCATTTAGAAACCTTTTGCATCAATAAAAGAGAAAACCATGGACCACAGAGCTTTGAAATTCTGTTTTGAAAACAGTGTTGTGATTTACTCAAGTTCACTTTGTGTAATCTCATGGTATATCTAATTATTTTTATCAAGCTGTATGAAGCTTCTTTACAAATTTAAACATTTTATATTTAAAATAGTTCTTAGACTTTGAATGAATTGTTGCAATGTCGCCAGCCCCAGGCTCCAATTGCTTTGGTCTATTGTCTGTGCAGTGTTAAATACCTATAGGCCAGGGATGGAAGATAAAAGAACATCCTAAAATCCACTGCAGCTTTGAAGCTCCACTCTTTGTGTATGTGTATTGAACAGCACAGTGTCCACTTAGGTCAAAGCACACTGAATCTGACTGATCTCCCTAATTCAAATTTACCTTTCAACAGGATCAACACTGTGGAACAATACAGAATTTTGAGATAACATGCAATGATGTTTTTAAATATAGCTCAGTACTGCAAAAAAAAGTCGCAATGTACATATTACAGCAATTACCTTTTTCTTTAAATAAAATAAACTTCTAAAAAAAGTTATTTTTATTACTGACTTAAAAACCAAAAAGCAAGTAGGCAGTCTCTAAGCCTATGGCAATAAAAAGCTTGTCTAAATTTGGACAGTGTCAAGTGGTTCTAATTTTTTGTGAAAGGTGTTCTAATGTTCTTTTGTGGTTCTTGGAAATTATTTGACAGTATAAAAAATCCTCCATGCATAAAGTGAGTACTGTATTTGGGTTTTCGTTTTCACCATGCTCTTTTCACTTGTTATATTGGTGCAGTCAAAGAAGCTCAATCTGTAGTCCATCACTCACTAACATGGAATAAGTAGGCCATGCCTCAAAGCTGAAGAACTTCCTACACATACATTTACTTGTTTTTTGGTATATTAATTTAAAAAAGGATTTGGTACTTCAATCACTGTGTAACAGAAGCACAGAATCAGTGCACTACCTATGTTTTATGTATTTGCACAGTAGATTTGTATTATTAAATTTTCTCTAACTATTTATTAGTTGCTAAATACATATATTAAAAGATTTTATAATATTTGTACATAATAGAGTCCAAGTCAAGTCACGAATCTTTAGGCTAGAGTCCAAGTCATGTCACAAGTCTTTAGGCTAGAGTCCGAGTCAAGTCACGAGTCAATATAATATACACAAAACATATATTGGAAATGTAGCGCAGAATTAAACAAATAATATGTAAGTTCAGATAAAAACAACAACAGATTAGCGACTGTATTTTGCCGTTTTACTTTCCTAGGTAAAATTTAAAAGCTTAAACTGACGTTTTGTTTTCATTGCAAATTATGGCACAGCGGCCAAAATTCAAAACACAGCAAAAAATCCATAACCACTGCTTACCTTAGCTTATGTTGTTCCAGATGCTATTAAATTTATAACCGTGTGTCCCATTAGGAATATAATCCGTTATTTTGTAAATGTGCCTATAATTAAAAACCTTCAAACTTTTCCCGGTTGTGAAGTAAAACACGAACTCGTTAGAAAGCCAATCAAGTGTTTCATTGACAATCATCTGTGTGACGCTGCAAACTAAATACATTCAAATAATAGCATTTCTTACTAAAAATTACAATCAGAAGGTCTGTTTGGCTCAGAAAGTGTTTATTTTTTATTATCATTAGCGCCAATTCTGTAGGAGCATTTCATTGACATTATCTGTTACTGTAAAGTGCATTACGTATTCCACCATTTGAAGTGAAATTCGAATTCAAAGTAGGGAGTAGGGAGCAACCCTTCATCACTACGCCGGAAGCTGGCTGGAACATTTAGCCATTGCGTGCGTTGCGGGTTAAGACGGCCGGAGCGTTATTAAAAAGCAGAAAATCGAGTCCCCATTTCTGGTTTAAATGTAAACAGTTTAGAGTGGGATAGTTCATTTAATAATTTGTTTTTAGTTACTGCTCCATTGCTACCAGAATTGCTGCTGGTCCACAGCATACATTGAAACAATGGGCGTTAGGTTAAAAATACACATTGGATAGGCATCAGTTCAAGCAAGCCAATCTATCTGTGAAGATGTTTTGACAGATGGGAGGAAACAATAGTACCTGACAAAACATACGGATCTGAAAAGAACATGCCAAACTCATCACAGACGGCGACCAGAAATTAGGTTAGAAGTGAGGTCCACATATTCCTGGCGCTGGCACCCAGACTACGCGCTACACCACGATGTCATACTGTGAACCATTATTAATCACAATGTAAAGTTGAATTGGATTGGTTTTAGATGTATAAATTTCACTAGAATAAATGACTTGTTCTTTTGTAAAGTTGTTGTTTACAGCAACTGTTACTTTGCAACGTAAATCAAACTTCAACGTTTTTACCAGTTACATTTCATCTAAGAACTGAGGATCAGAGAGGTGTATGTTTAGTCACAAGGTGGCACTCTGGGCTAATACTGTAGCCGTGTAGCCTAGCCTTCTCTTTGTTTTCAATGTTTTGAAAAGGATGTAGTAATACAGTCCTGATTAACCAAACCCAAAATGACTAAATATATTAATATCTTCTTATTAATATAGTAAAACAAAAATATTACTATTTATTAATAAGTAAGAAAGTACAAAAACGGTATATTCTAACTCCCTTTCTTTCCTCTTTTCCTCACTGTATTTACTGTTATTTATTCTTATCACTTTCCCTCCTAACCTCTTCAGTAAGTCTTATCTTTAATTCCCCTTCCTTTAACTCTTTACATTTTCAGCATTTAGCAGACACTTTTATTCAAAGCGACGTACACAATGAGCTTAACACGATGAGCAATTGAGGGTTAAGGGCCTTGCTCAGGGACCCAACAGTGGCAACTTGGTGGTGGCGGGACTTGAACCGGCAACCAGTACCTTAACCACTGAGCTATCACTGCCCTATGATAGCTCTTTACTATTTCTTACTTGGTATTCTGACTCTTCCTAATTGTTCTTCCTAATCCATTTAATTGTAATCCTAATATTTTAATAGTTATGCTAATTGTGCATTAACTACAGGATTATCTTTCTCTTTTACACTTTCTCTTTTAAACGTATCAGTCACCCAAGTGAAAAACTGACAATTATAAAAGTAAACTGAAAGAAGATTAGATTAATTAGATAGTAAGAAACAATCTGAAAAACCTAAAAAGACTTTATCTATATTACAATTGCAGACATCCCAAGTTGCAAAAACTCATTTCAGGGAGGTACCCCCGGACCCGGACCTTGACCCCGACCCCCCAAGCCCAAAAAAAAAAAAAGTTAAAAAACCTCTCGCACACACCAAAGGATATGGGTGATAACAGAACTTTTAGGAGCTGCTAACTGAGCTACTTAGCTAACTGTTTGCATCACAAACACATTAATGTGTACTACATAGTGCAGTAGATACTGTGAAAGATAATAGATTTATGTTCCCTACATAGTGCACTAGATAGTGTATTAGATAACACATTCATGTTCACTACACAGTGCACTAGAAAGTATAACTAGATGATGATTTGTGTTCCTTACATAGTGCACTAGATAGTGTATTACATAATTAATTATGTTCCCTACATAGTGCACTAAATTGTATATCAGATGGATTTATGTTCCCTACATAGTGCACTAGACAGTATATTAGACAGTTGATTTATGTTCCCTACATAGTGCACTAAATTGTATATCAGATAACAGATTTAGTACACAATCGGAGAAAAAAAGTCTGTGTCGCCTGCGTGTGTGTTTGTGTCGCTCTTGGCCACTCGTTCTAGATTCCGGGAGATTTTATCTGACTTGCGGGCATCAGGGAGCCGCTATGTATATGCGGGAGACTCCCGGAACTTTTGGGAGACTTGGGATGTCTGCAATTGTGTCATTTTCATATTAGAGAACTGAGATGATTAGCTACAAAAGGCCAAAATACACCCTGGACAGGGCAGCAATCCATCATAGGGCAAATACACTTCTATATTTAATTACTTTTTAAAGTAGACAATTAATATTCTGCATGTTTTGGCAGGTTGGAGGAAAAACAGAATACCTGGAAATGTTTTATATTCCAAGTGATTTATTTAAACTATTAAAATACAATTTTATTTTTGTTATTTGGTAGACTATCTTCTTAAGAGCAAAGGACAAGCTTAAGCAGAAGTAATTTATGTTAAATGCACTACCAGTAGCAGCATTAGTATTTTGATATACCGAGTAGTATGTATGTATTTTAATATACCGAGTAGTATGTATGCCCCCCCCCCCCCCCCCCGAAAGAGGACACCAATCTATCACAGGGCCTGTGCCTGCCAACCTCTCCCCCCAGGATATATCCAATAACCCGTCATCTACAAACAGACATGATTCTATATAATAAGAATAAGCCATTCAAGAGAAGTTAGGATGACTATTGTAAAACATTACTGTAATTTTTTTTGCAGCTGAACAGAAGAGGGTGACATCTTACTGTGAGCTTGTTCATAAACACTGGTGTAGGTCATCACTGGTGACACATCATTTAAGTTTGTCTTACTATATGTCCTGTCTACAACCTTAAGCTGTTTTACGGGAATGGAGGTTTCCAGCATGACTCAAACATGCAGAAATCCCTGGAATGACTCAACCACATAGTTAAATCCTTACTCGTCCTTCACGCTGCTCTAATTTTCCATGTGTTAATAATATGGCCAAGGATTTGGTGTCCTTGTTAGGGCAGATCTAGTTGTTAGCAGGAAGACACATGGAGACTTCAAAGCAACAGTACCGTGCTCCAGTGTTTAGAATAAGGAGAGTTAAACAAAGGATCACATGGAGCAGTTCAAACAGAGAAAGCCTGTTATTATCACAAACTGGAACAGGACTCACCTGTAGGTTTTCTCTGGCTACTTTCATTGAAGTTACCTCTTATGTATGTGTGGTTTAGTAAGATGTTGGTTTTAGTTTTAATGTAGAAGTTAATTACTTGTATGATCTTTTTACTGGTACTGTCTACAAAAGTACATCTGTATGTACCTGCTACCATCTGCATTTTTAGAAGTACCTTTCTATTATCTGAACATTTTTAGACGTTTTGCTGGTTTGAAGAATGCTCATAAATGTAACTAATTTTGCATCCTAAACGCTAACTGTTAAATAAATATTAATGTCAGCTATAATAATCCACATAAAAACAAATGACTTTTTATGCATTTTTAACTATCCAATTTTAATAATACAATTCTGATACCTTTAAAGGCCTCATAAAACTGGTGTCATTGATGTCATGAATAGACACTTGTGCCACAAACAATACCTGTTAAGCCATATACAATATGACATTATTATAAAATGTAAACAAACATAAAAGACTTTTACTTGCCAGCAGTGACCTCTCACAAGTATCTTTATCGCTTACAGTTAGTCACACTATGCTTTATATCAATCATCCACCCCTAAAGGAGGCATTTCAACCAGCCAACAAAGGTCTAATTTGCAACAGCAATCTCCCTCATTTAACTAATTGTGCATGTTGGAAGTCTGGGCAGGTTGATAGCACAACTGAGATTCACACTCGAGATCTTTAGCTCTCAGCGGTGGTGCACTAGCACATTATACTGTACAAGTCATGCTCCCAATTATTTACTAATTTTGAAATCACTTCAGTAAGGTGGAAATATTTGTTATTGTAGTTATTCTTTATGATTTTGTTCATTCGCTTATTTTAATAATATGCAATGTGAGAAATAACATGTTTTTTATAATGTCAATGAGGTTTTACACGTCATGTTTTCAAATAAATAATAATGATCAAAAACAGGTAATTAAAACATACAAATTATTATATATTATATAATATTATTATATAATTGATTAAAATATTAATGCTTAAGGTATGTACAGGTGTTTGATCAATGAACACCACTTGTTTACACTTGATATGATTACATTCATAGGGTTCATGAGTAAACCTCATTCAGTCATGGTGATTATATTTATAGTATTCTTTGATGTAGGTTCCTCTAATTACATGGCAAAAGGACCTGCCTGCTAACATTTAGTCCTGACACACAATGAGCTGTAGTTTGTCTTCAGTTGGGACCAAAAGGACACATCAGCCACATCAAACAAGACCTCCTAACACCCACATAGACACACCATGGGAAACAGGGTTTCTCAGACCTGCTTTGGGCATTACCTATTACACCAGAGGAAACAGGAGCCTGTGATTATTCTCTTTCTGCATTGATTAGAGTGACAGTGGAGCTTGAGCAAAGCCAGGCCTGGTCTTGTTACAAGATGAGTCTGTGTGTGTGTGACTCACAGGGACTGATATGCTTTGAGAGATCTTTGTTCATGAGGCTACAGATTTTAAGAAGATATTACAGTCTGAAAGCGTTGGTTTAGAGTGGACATACTTGAATTGTTCTATCATATGCATGACAAAATTGTTCCACTTTTTTGCACAGTATAACCACCAAACCCCACATTTACGGGTTATGGTTTGTATTTTTCAATTTATATATTCATTCATCTTCAGTAACTGATTTATTCCGACCGGGTTTGTGGTGAGTCTGTGCCTGATCCTGGAAACAATCAGTTCTGGGTGGAAATACTGGATATTAATAATAGATATTTATTTTTTCCTATAAAAAATACATGGACATTTTTTATACTGTATCCAAAAACCTTTACAAAGTTTGTATTCCTGAAATATACATAAAGCAACTATCAATTGTGTTTTGTAGAATGCATGTATGAGGCATTAACTTTGTGATACGGCCTAATAAATTCCCCGTTGGTAATTATATTTGACTGTAGTGTGTGCCTTCTATGTGCCCATATGAAATTTAACACCCATATATAAGTAATTTTTTTTTTATGCATTTTCTCCCGATCTACTGGTGCTGACCCCCACCCCGATTGAGGAGAGCAAACTCACACACGCCCCCTCCGACAATTGTGCAGTAGTCGACTGCATCTATTCACCTGCACGAGGCGAGTTCATATGCGGATCAGCTTTGTGCACGGAGAGCCACACCCTGATCACATTATTCCTCAACTCTATGCAGATGCCCTCAACCAGCCAGCAGAGGTCGTAACTGCATCAGTGATGAGGTCCCTATCTGGCTCCTCCCTCCCTGTATGAACAACAAGTCAATCGTTTTTTATATAGCCGTCCATCCCAGCCAGGCACACCAGAGCTGATGTTTCGAACTCATCGGTTCGAAACATCAGCTCTGGTGTGCCAGCGTGTTTTACCTTTGCGCCACCTGAGTGGCTATATACTAAGTAAATTTAACAGTACATTTTTATTGCAAATCAAATGTAATCCAGAAACCACCAAAATGCAGGTCTGTTATAAATTAGAAGCTGCTGGAACATAGGTGACACTTTACAGTCGCAATGGGCTTAGTAATCAACATGCAGGAAAAACAAACACCTTAAAGCTTGAAGCATGGTGTCATGTTCAAAACATGTTTCAACTATTTTAATTCATCTTTTCTAATACAGTTGATTATTTAATGCACAGTGTTGTGATTGTTTTAATTAGGCTGGTGTTTGGTATTGAGGTAGAACACATGCATATCACTTGACAGTGGTTAAAATCCCATGTCTGTATAACCAGCAAGTCACAAGTTAATTATCTCTATAGCAAAGTTTGTGGCAGTATGATTGTTTTGGTATTTATTATTTATGGTTATGACCTTTTTAAAAAAACTGAAAGTACTTAGTATTCCCAACATATTTATTCACAATAAATAATAACTGCAATAAAGAGCTGTAGCTGTAGCTCTAAACTTACTACAGTTCCTAATTTCGATTAACTCTTCATTACACAAGTAAACTTATTTAGCTTTTTTTAAATGAATTGATACTTTTTACACACGAGAAATTTTCACAGATTACTAATGACATTCTCATTAGAATTTATAGCAGTTACTTTAGAATGGTAATTGAGCGTTAATTTGCTACAGATGGAAGTATTTATATATATCAAGGTTTCTTCCTCACAGAGTTGCCAGCTCCACTCTTGGCAACTCGCTTTTCTCTCTAAATCTGAAATGCTGGGCTTAAACCTGTCTGTTTTTTTTTCCAGAGCAGATCCTAGTGCTCTTTATCTTTTTCAGGAAACTAATCTGGTGTCGCAACACCTTTGTCATGAGAAAGCTGCCCTGAATGAGTGAACTGACCCAAGAGCTGGTGTGCCAGCACTTTCAGGAGCAGGTCCCATGTATGGATCCAAGTGCAAGTGGCACCGGTTGATGGAGTGGCAGTTCCACTTATTATGTGTATGAGTATGTGTGGTTTAAGGTGGGTAATCAATAGTAGTAATAAACACCAATCAGCCATAACATTAAAACCACCTTCTTGTTTCTACACACATTGTCCATGTTATCAGCTCCACGTACCCTATAGAAGCACTTTGTAGTTCTACAATTACTAACTGTAGTCCATCTGTTTCTCTGCATGCTTTGTTAGCCCCCTTTCATGCTGTTCTTCAATGGTCAGGACTCTCCCAGGACCACTACAGAGTAGGTATTAATTATGTGGTGGATGATTCTCAGCACTGACATTTACATTTTTGGCATGGTGGTGGTGTGTTAGTGTGTGTTGTTTTGGTGTGAGTGGATAAGACACAGCAATACTGATGGAGTTTTTAAACACCTCACTGTCACTGCTGAAATAGTCCACCAACCAAAAATATCCAGCCAACAGTGCCCTGTGGGCAGCATCCTGTGACCACTGATAAAGGTCTAGAAGATGACCAACTCAAACAGCAGCAATAGATGAGCGATCATCTCTGACTTTACATCTACAAGGTGGACCAACCAGGTAGGAGTGTCTAATAGAGTGGACAGTGAGTGGACATGGTATTTAAAAACTCCAGCAGTGCTGCTGTGTCTGATAAACTCATCCACTCATGTCTGAGTGGATAATACCTAGTGCTGAGAATAATACCTATATAAATAATACCCACTCTGTGGTGGTCCTGACCATTGAAGAACAGGGTAAAAGCAGGCTAAAAAGGTATGTAGAGAAATAGATGGACTACAGTGAGTAATTGTAGAACTACAAAGTGCTTCTATATGGTAAGTGGAGCTGATAAAATGGACAGCGAGTGTAAAAACCAGGAGGTGGTTTTAATGTTATGGCTGATCAGTGTATTTCCTTTATGTCACATCTGTAATGGTGTGGAACCCTGCACCTATTTGAATTTGAATAAATGACCCCATTTTGCAGGATACTTAACCAAGACGGAACAATTCTTTGGCTATAAAGCTACACAATAAAAAAGAAGAAACTAATAACAAAATATAACAAGGCCAAGTAAAATCCACAGCTCAAAGCAAAGAGAGAGGACAGGGAAGAAATAAAGACAGAATAAGAACGGGTTGTCCCATATGTTCACGCTGCTTGATCAGCTAGCATGTGACATGTTGTTGAAAAAAGAATAAAAAGAGGGAACTCAGTAAAAACTGGCAGCAGCTGTAAAAGGGTACAGCATGGATTCCTATGTGGGGTCTGATAATAGGGGTGCCATCATGCTATCTAGGCGGATAAACCACATCAAGGCCTCAAAGATAGTGCAAAAACAACAGAGAAGCCAGCAAAGATTTGACAATAGTTCTGGGATTTTAAAGGGACTCCTCCATCTGAAGCGAATCACACATAATGACTTCAAAGACTGTCAATTGAAAGAACTGGCACTCACCTGTCTTCTGTGCCACCATGCCCTCTGCCCACCTATTAATGGCAGATGGCCCCTTACAACATCCATGTCTAAATAAACCGATATTAACATAAGTTATCTCACATCAACAACTGTATATGTACACTGTATGGCTGAAAGTATGTGGACACATAATCAAGAGCTTAAAGACATCCCATTTTTAGTTAATAGGTCTCCCTCTCCATGTTGTAGCTATAACAACCCTTACTTTTTTATGAAGGCTATTTACAAGAGTTTCTACATGCCTCTCCACAACCTCAAACCATGTCTCTATAGACAGTTAGCAATGAGATTGGTTTACAGACCTAAACTTAAAAAAATTAGCAGAGGTATACACCGATCAGCCATAACATTAAAACCACCTCCTTGTTTCTACACACACTGTCCATGTTATCAGCTCTACTTACCATACAGAAGCACTTTGTAGTTCTACTATTACTGACTGTAGTCCATCTGTTTCTCTGCATGCTTTGTTACCCCTCTTTCATGCTGTTCTTCAATGGTCAGGACTCTCCCAGGCAGTGGCGCAAAAAGGGGGTATGCAGCGTATGCAAAGCATAGGGGCGCTGCACCAGAGGGGGCGCCAAATCGATGCCGGAAAATTATTTCTTGTCAGCATTTTCTGTAAGAGCTGTTTGTTCGTGTATGATAATACATATAAAAAAACAGAAGCACAGCACTAATCAGACGCCCATCCACTCCTTCCCCTCTACCCTCCAGTCACTTCCTCCCAAACACAGGCGCTTGAGAACGCGCCCCGTAGAGAACAGGGGTTGCCAACGCTGTTTTTATATTACATAACTGATATTCTACTAGACAGAATTTTACAGACACAAAGAAACAATCAAATATCCACACTTCTAGTGACAGCTATATGTAAAATGATTTGGAGACTCCTAAGCAAGTGTTTTGAAGGGAAGAGATCATCCTGAGATCCTGATTCTGCTCAGTTTTATTCAAAAACAGATATCTGGAGACAGACATGAGGTCGATGATGGCATCTGCTGTAGAGGAGACAAGAGATGACATCAGGCAGGAATAAATACATTAGGCAGGCCACAAAAACCTATATGCCCAGTATGGTTTGACTTTCTGATGACCATTTTTCACTGTGTCCTTTTTTGGGAAAACTAGTGCAGGGAAACATGGCAAGCCAATCACCACAGAGGAGAATGTGGAACAGAGAGGTGCAGATGAGGGAGAGGAGCAGAGAAGTCCAGATGATGAGGAGGAAGAGGTGGAACAGAAAGGTGCAGATGAGGGAGAGGAGCAGAGAAGTCCAGATGATGAGGAGGAAGAGGTGGAACAGAAAGGTGCAGATGAGGGAGAGAAGCAGAGAAGTCCAGATGATAATGAGGAGGAGGTGGAACAGAGAGGTGCAGATGAGGGAGAGAAGCAGAGAAGTCCAGATGATGATGATGAGGAGGAGGTGGAAAAGAGAGGTGCAGATGTGGGAGAGGAGCAGAGAGCTGCAGAGGAGAGGGCTGGGACAAGGCCTTACTCAGAAGATCCATCTGAATGGCCTTCACCACATGAAATGAGCGACTCATTTAGGCAGTACATGGTTGAGAATGGCCCACAGAAATGTTCTGATGGACCATATCCAAGATCAGATAAGAGTAAAAGGCGTTTTTCCAAAGCATACTGTTTTCGTTTACTGTCTAATGGAGAGAAAGTGGAACGGGATTGGTTACTGTATTCCAAAAGTACTAACAGAGTCTATTGTTTTGCATGTAAGCTTTTTGGTGAAGCTAAAGTTGCCCTGACTACCTGTGATGTTTCAAGAGATATCATTCAAGAAATATACCCAGCAAGCCGTCTACTGAAGGGTTACAATGCTCTAGAGAAGTTAAATTTCCTCATAAAGGAGAATCTTGATTTGGTGTTTCCAAATTTGACAGTAGCCCTTAGAGTATTCCTGACCATGCCTCTGACCGTTGCATCTGCCGAGAGATCATTTAGCAAGCTGAAGCTCATCAAAACATACCTTCGTTCGAGTATGAGCAATGATCGCTTGACCCAGTTAGCAGTGATCTCAATTGAAAACAATGTGGCGCGGTCTATTTCATTTGATAGTATTCTTGACAAATGGGCAAGTGCAAAAGCACGACATGTAACAATACATAGAGTCCAGGCTGTTGTTCAGATTTGCCGTTACATATTTTTACTTAGACTTTTTTGTTTGTGATGTTTCAGAAGATCACCTGCTGTAATATGTAACGAAAGAACACAATAAAAGTGTACAATATATGTCTTGTATTTTATTAAGGGGGGGGGGGGGGGGGGGGGGGGGGCGCGGATAATATGTTTGCATACACCTCAGAAAGTATGTAGTTGCACCCCTGCTCCCAGGACCACTACAGAGTAGGTATTGTTGGGTGGTGGGTCATTCTCAGCACTGCAGTGACACTGACATGGTGGTGGGGTGGTGGTGTGTTAGTGTGTGTTGGGCTGGTATGAGTCGATCAGACACTGGAGTTTTTAAACACCTCACTGTCACTGCTGGACTGAGATTAGTCCACCAACGAAAAATATCCAGCCAACGGCTCCCTGTGGGCAGAAACAGATGGACTACAGTCAGTAATTGTAGAACTACAAAGGGCTTCTATATGGTAAGTGGAGCTGATAAAATGGACAGTGAGTGTAGAAACAAGGAGGTGGTTTTAATGTTATGGCTGATCAGTGTATGTACAACATTACATTTGTTACCTCATGTTGACTAGCTGGCTTACTTATTGAAAAACCCTTTTACCTTGTTAGATTTAACAGTATTTATAGTGAGTTAGTTATAGTTGCTTATGATTATAATAATTATAACTCTTCATTTAAACACATAAATAACGTGTCACATGCGCACAGTCATAACTGAGCACATGGCAACCCACAAACACCACTCTAGTTAACCACCCACTTCCACAGTTTCATAGTGCATCATATTGCTAAATGCTGTGGTTAGCTCTGTGCTAAACTACTCCTCTCACTTCTAAAGTAATAAGCTAGAGGTGAATTAATAGCAAGGTTAAAGGTACAGTTATTCAACTTGCAAAACCCTTTTAGTTTTTTTTTGTTTGTTTTTTACCTTTTGGGGGATACTTTACAGGTGTAAGAAATATTTACACCAGTAAAACAACCAAAGTGATGCATATTTCAAGCTCAGTTGTTGTGGATTAGATAGATACAGTGTGTATAGAAATTCATGTGCTGTCAAAATTTCTACCTTTAATCATATAACACTATAAAATGTTGTTAAAATAGTTAAAACTAACGTTTACAACCCTCAACAGCAAATTATACATATTTTAAACAGTTTTTTTTTTATAATTTCTCTTTGAGTCTTTGATGAGCAAAGATGATCAGAGGATCTCCAGTTTGTCAACAAATGTGTGAGAAAATTATTGTAATGTTTAAAAACATTGTACCTCAAATCAAGATTGGAAGGGATTTGCATATTTCTCCCTCTACAGTGCATAATATCATTAACCGATTTGAGGAATCGGCAGTGCGTAAAGGCCAAGGGTGCAAGCTTAAGCTGAACGCCTGTGATCTTTGATCCCTCAGACAGCACTGCATCAAGAATCTCCACTCAACAATAGCTGATATAACCACATGAGCAAGGGATTACTTTGGTAAACCTTTGTCAAGCACTACAATACAGAGTTACGTACATGCACAACTGATACTTAAAACTTTACTGTGCAAAAAGGAAGGCTTATGTTAACCATGTCGTGAAGCGGCGTTGACTTCTCTGGGCTTGAAGGCATCTAGGATGTACCACCACACAGTGGAAACGTGTACTGTATTGTGGTCAGATGAATCAGCATTCCAGGTCTTTTTTGGAAAAATGGACGCTGTATGCTGGACCAAAGATGAAAAGGACCATCCAGACTGTTATCAGCAACAAGTTCAAAAGCAGGGTCTGTCATGGTATGGGGCTGTGTCAGTGCCCTTGGCAAAGGTCATTTACACTTCTGTGATGGCAGCATTAATGAAGAAAAGTACACTGAGATCTTGCTGCCTTCAAGACGTCATCTTTTCCAGGGACATCCATGTATTTTTCAACAACACAATGCAAAACCACATGCTGCACACATTACAAAGGCATAGCTGTGGAAGAAGAGGGTATGGGTACTGGACTGGCCTGCCTGCCTGCAGTCCTGACCTGTCTTCAATAGTGAAGAAAAATGCAACAACGACGACCCCGTACTGTTGCACATCTTAAGACGTGTTTGCAGGAAGAATGGGACAAAATAAAAGCTGAAACACTAAATCACTTGGTATCCTCGGTGCCAAAACGTCTTTTAAGTGTGGTGAAAAGGAATGGCAACATTACAAAGTGGTAAATTTTTTACTATCCCAACTTTTTTTGGAATGTGTTGCAGGCCTGAAATGCAGGAATGGATGTTTATTAATAAATGAAATGAAGTTGAGCAGATAAAACATGAAATATCTTCCAGTCTGCGATCAAATAAAAGTCAAAGTAAATGTAAGAAACTCTGTATTTTTATATTATTTGCATTTTCCATGCTGTCCCAACTTTTTTTGATTTAGGGTTGTAGTAAAATACATGAACGTTACTTAATTGTAGTATTACTTAACTGTAGTGGTTTTGATTACTTTAGAATTAAGGTGGTCATTGCTTAAGGAGTCCACTTTTAGTGGTACATAGTAATGCAACTAATTTAGCAGGGTTGGAAAGTCCTAATGCTCTAATCTCTCTCTCTCTCTCTCTCTCTCTCTAAGTATTATTCAGAGCGTTATTAAGAAATGAAAAGTGAATGGCACCACCAACACTTTGTCTAATTGGGCCATCCCTCCATCCTGAATGAGCCAGTATGATATTAGTTAGGAAAGCTTCCAAGAGGACAATAGCAACAAATCTTTATGACTGGTCAGTATGTGCATGTGACAGCAGACTCACAAACTTTATGCTAGACTAGGTTTTCACCATTTGTGTGATCTTAAGCCCTCAGACAGCATTGCATCAGAAACTATCCTGCTACTGTGATAGATACAGCCATATGGACTCAGGATGACTTCAGAAAACTGTTGTCACTTACTACAGTCTGGAACTGAATCAAGAAGTGCTACCTGACACTCAGAGAAAGCCATATATCAGTTCTATGTAGAAACATCTCTAAGTTTACTGGGCCTGAACTCATATGGACATGTGCTGTGGTCAGATAAGTCCACGTTGCAGCAAGAAAAGTTGACATGGTATGGGAGTGCATCAGTATCTACGGCATGGACGACTTGCATATGTGTTAAGGTACCACTGACACTGAGGAATTTTTGGGATTATAAAGAGATATACACTGATCAGCCACAACATTAAAACCACCTCCTTGTTTCTACACTCACTGTCCATTTTATCAGCTCCACTTACCATATAGAAGCACTTTGTAGTTCTACAATTACTGACTGTAGTCCATCTGTTTCTCTACATATCTTTTTAACCTGCTTTCACCCTGTTCTTCAATGGCAAGGACCCCCACAGGACCACCACAGAGCAGGTATTATTTAGGTGGTAGATCATTCTCAGCACTGACATGGTGGTGGTGTGTTATTGTATGTTGTGCTGGTATGAGTGGATGACACAGCAGTGCTGCTGGTGTTTTTAAACACCTCACTGTCCCTGCTGGACTGAGAATTGTCCACCAACCAAAAATATATCCAGCACAGCGCCCTGTGGGCAGCATCCTGTGACCACTGATGAAGGTCTAGAAGATGACCAACTCAAACAGCAGCAATAGATGAGCGATCGTCTCTGACTTTACATCTACAAGGTGAACCAACTAGGTAGGAGTGTCTAATAGAGTGGACAGTGAGTGGACACGGTATTTTTTTTTAAACTCCAGCAGCACTGCTGTGTATGATCCACTCATACCAGCACAACACACACTAACACACCACCACCATGTCAGTGTCACTGCAGTGCTGAGAATGATCCACCACCTAAATAATACCTGCTCTGTGGGGGTCCTGGCTTTTGAAGAACAAGGTAAAAGCAGGCTAAAAAGGTATGTAGAGAAATAGATGAACTACAGTCAGTAATTGTAGAAGTACAAAGTGCTTCTATATGGTAAGTGGAGCTGATAAGATGGACAGTGAGTGTAGAAACAATGAGGTGGTTTTAATGTTATGGCTGATCAGTGTATATTGCCATCAAGGTGATGTCTAAGTGTGTGTTGTCCCAACGGACTGCTGTTCTGTTTAAGTTGATTTCACCCCTGAACCTAGTATTTTCTGCTGTCTCAGACTCAACACAACCCAAATCAGGATAAAAAGTTGTAAATATAAATATATAAATATTCAAGTTTGAGTAAGGGTCAAACATTTTCAGAAACATGTTATTTAGCAACATGTGCAATTTCAGTACTGCAGTCTAGGGTGTATTCTGTGACCATGAGTTCATTTATTAAGAGTATAGTGTGTATGATTACCCAGCTGTGTCATACATTATGCTTAACACACACATACCTGCACATACATGTCTGACAATACGTCATTATCAACATACTAATCAACATCATCATCATTATTATACACAATAACATATGCCTCAGTGTTAACAGCTGGAAAATAAATTCAGTTTCAGTTTGTTTAAGGAAAGCAGCTTCTTTTCTTACTACCTTGTTCTAGAAAACGTGTGGGTGGCAGAGCTGATGTCATATCAGGATGTTTTTAGGGTTGATGTAAGAACCATAAGATGAATCAATCAAATGCCAAAGGAGCTTTACTCTGAAAGGACTAGATCGCAATTACAAACACAGCTGCACAGGTGAGTTATTTTAAACTGATAATAAACGGAATGCATCAGCTATTAAGGAGCTTAGATTGTTTAACTTGTTTAACTACTGTAAACCAAACACTATAAAATGTTAAATTTCTAAGCACAGAGAGGCAACTAACAGGGTTGTAAAACAGCATTATACACAAAAAATAAAGAAATAAAAGTGATGCTTCAATTGGTCTCAGAAGTCATGGCAATGTATGCAAAATATAGACAACATCAGCAAAAAGAAGCAGAGCTTGTCCTTCAAAGTCTACTGCCAGGAACTGTTGGATATTTTACACAGAGATGCATAAAATGATGTAAGAAACCATGTTATAATAAGCCAACATTATGGATTTACACAATATCACTAAAAGTGTGAACACATAACCAGAAGCTTTAAGACATCTTATTCCAAAACCACAGGCACTAATATGTGTGATGTTTTTCCACAAGCTTTTGGAGTGTGTCTGTAAAAAATAACATTCCTGTCCAACCTCCACACCAAACTTGTCAAATAATGTCTTTATGGATCTTCATTTTAGCACAGGGGCACAGTCATACTGGAACAAGAGCCATTTCCATGTTATGTAGATCAAAGCATATCATTTAATTTATATAATAGGTTTTATACAATGAATGTGCTTAAAATACCCAAACTCAAAAGGGTGTGTCTATATATTTTTGGCCATATGGTAAACCTTAAATTAGCTTTAGCTACAGTAATGTGCTTTCTCTCCCCAGTGACAGTTTTGGTACTGCTCATTTTAAGTGTGTAACGAGTTATGTTATGACTTTGGTGGTGTTTGTACACAATAAGCCACCTGTGTTAAGCTACAGGACATAGCCAAAAGTACTTGTACATTTTCCTTATTTATTCAATTCAGGTGTTTCAGCTACGTACATCATTGCTGACAGGCTTATAATATCAGCAATTAGTACATTTTATGATTTTAACTTTGTGGCAACATTTTGGGGAAGGCCTTTCAGTTATATGGCGTACATTAAGGCAAAACCTAGCTCCAGTCCCAAGCCCAGGTAAATAGGGAAGGTTACGTCAAGAGGGGCATCCAGCTTATATAATACATTTGCACCCATTGTTTACCTATTATAAATATGGCCATACAAAATTCAAAGAAATTTCATTATTTCTTTCCAAATAAAAATAACTTACAGATGTAAAGCAGTAGTGGTGGGCTCCATGCCCTCAGAATGTGGGCTATTTTCTAGATGTGGCCTGAGCTCAGGGTAAAAGCATGCAAGGCCTCAGTCTACCCTAGTATTATAAAGCCACTCTAAACATTAAGTACAAAACACCAGGTGATGTATTTATGATTTGCTTAAGCAGATCCATAAAAATATCTTACACAGATTGTATGCTTGTGTTTTAGCACTTCTGAGCTTAGAAACAAGACGGAAGATGTAACTAAACTCTTTTAAAATGCATAATAATGTAATTAAACTCTAACTAAAATTAGGTTTCTCTAGAAGCATCAGCAGATACAGCAGCAGCTATTTAGCCAACTAACCCATCTTTAGACCAGTGTTTCATAAATTAGGGTTCTCAAGTCATTAAGATCATTCAACACACACATTCCTCACAGTTCAGGTTTTTTTGTTTTGTAAAGGATGAAAATCTGTATCACAAGCACAAGTATTAATTAACAATTAGGACCTGTCTTGATCTTAAACACAAAAGTCTTGATAATGTTAGGTAATGTCTTGAATTGTTCTTGGTCTTATACTTTGTAGTTTTGGGTTTGTGTTTGCAACTACCATTATAAAGGGTTGGCTTGCCGCTCGGGTGGCGCAGCGGTAAAAAAACATGCTGGAACCAGAGCTGGGATCTCGAATACATCGTTTCGAATCTCAGCTCTGCCTGCTGGCTAAGGCTGAGCAGCCACATGAACAACGATTGGCCTGTTGTTCAGATATGGCCGGGACTAAGCCAGATGGGGTCTCTCTCCCATGTCTGGTGCAATTACGACCTCTGCTGGCTGATTGATGGCGCCTGCACAGAGATGACAAAAGAGTGCTCTCAGGGTGTGTATCTCCGTACACAATGCTGGGTTAGCTTTGTTCTCCTCAATGAGAGCAGGGAATGGCATTGGTGGAGAATTGGACGTGCTAAAAAAAAAGGGAGAAAAAGGGGAGAAAATGCATGAATAAAAAAAATAATAAAAAAATATATATACAGTGTATCACAAAAGTGAGTACACCCCTCACATTTCTGCAGATATTTAAGTATATCTTTTCATGGGACAACACTGACAAAATGACACTTTGACACAATGAAAAGTAGTCTGTGTGCAGCTTATATAACAGTGTAAATGTATTCTTCCCTCAAAATAACTCAATATACAGCCATTAATGTCTAAACCACCGGCAACAAAAGTGAGTACACCCCTAAGAGACTACACCCCTAAATGTCCAAATTGAGCACTGCTTGTCATTTTCCCTCCAAAATGTCATGTGATTTGTTAGTGTTACTAGGTCTCAGGTGTGCATAGGGAGCAGGTGTGTTCAATTTAGTAGTACAGCTCTCACACTCTCTCATACTGGTCACTGAAAGTTCCAACATGGCACCTCATGGCAAAGAACTCTCTGAGGATCTTAAAAGACGAATTGTTGCGCTACATGAAGATGGCCAAGGCTACAAGAAGATTGCCAACACCCTGAAACTGAGCTGCAGCACAGTGGCCAAGATCATCCAGCGTTTTAAAAGAGCAGGGTCCACTCAGAACAGACCTTGCGTTGGTCGTCCAAAGAAGCTGAGTGCACGTGCTCAGCGTCACATCCAACTGCTGTCTTTGAAAGATAGGCGCAGGAGTGCTGTCAGCATTGCTGCAGAGATTGAAAAGGTGGGGGGTCAGCCTGTCAGTGCTCAGACCATACGCCGCACACTACATCAAATTGGTCTGCATGGCTGTCACCCCAGAAGGAAGCCTCTTCTGAAGTCTCTACACAAGAAAGCCCACAAACAGTTTGCTGAAGACATGTCAACAAAGGACATGGATTACTGGAACCATGTCCTATGGTCTGATGAGACCAAGATTAATTTCAGGTGAGGAGTACAAAGATAAGTGTGTCATGCCTACAGTCAAGCATGGTGGTGGGAATGCCATGGTCTGGGGCTGCATGAGTGCAGCAGGTGTTGGGGAGTTACATTTCATTGAGGGACACATGAACTCCAATATGTACTGTGAAATACTGAGCAGAGCATGATCCCCTCCCTCCGGAAACTGGGTCGCAGGGCAGTGTTCCAGCATGATAATGACCCCAAACACACCTCTAAGACGACCACTGCTTTATTGAAGAGGCTGAGGGTAAAGGTGATGGACTGGCCAAGCATGTCTCCAGACCTAAACCCAATCGAACATCTTTGGGGCATCCTCAAGCGGAAGGTGGAGGAGTGCAAAGTCTCGAATATCCGCCAGCTCCGTGATGTCGTCATGGAGGAGTGGAAAAGCATTCCAGTGGCAACCTGTGAAGCTCTGGTAAACTCCATGCCCAGGAGAGTTAAGGCAGTTCTGGGAAATAATGGTGGCCACACAAAATATTGACACTTCAGGAACTTTCACTAAGGGGTGTACTCACTTTTGTTGCCGGTGGTTTAGACATTAATGGCTGTATATTGAGTTATTTTGAGGGAAGAATAAATTTACACTGTTATATAAGCTGCACACAGACTACTTTTCATTGTGTCAAAGTGTCATTTTGTCAGTGTTGTCCCATGAAAAGATATACTTAAATATCTGCAGAAATGTGAGGGGTGTACTCACTTTTGTGATACACTGTATATGTATATATATATATATATATACTGTATATATATATATATATATATATATATATATATATATATATATATATATATATATATACGTATATCTCGAAGACGAGTTTGTTCAGAATCAGCTAATTATCACAAATCGACTCGATTTTCTTAACTTACCTCATACATTCCCGTAGCGTCAATGCATTTGCCCGCAGAAGCTGAGCGTCTCTTCACTTCTATGGGACTGCGTTGAGGTTTTTTTTTTAATGCTCCGAAACTCGCCGGTCATTGGATAAATGCCTCGATTTTGTGTGGACGCTGAGCTTCTGCAAGATGATTGGAGGATCAGTGGAAAGGCTGAATCCCGTTTTGATTGACAGCTCATTTGAGCGCTACACCGTCACTTCTCCAACTCAAACTCAAAAGAAGCTTTATTGGCATGACAAATAGGGACATTCGTATTGCCATGCAATACACTTCATTAGTCACTTAATCACTAGGAGCTTCAGTCCCATCGCAGATTTTGCGAGTGAAGTCGAAAGACAAACTGCAACCCATTTCAGGCCATTTTCTTGTAAAAGGAACAGAGGGTACAATTTATGTGTAAATAAATTGACAAATTTTATGATGTAAGCCGACAATGAGCTTCCCCTCTTTGAAAGACCAGCAGCCGCCACTGATATATATACTGTATGTATATACAGTGCTCAGCATAAATGAGTACACCCCAACAGATTTGTCAGAAAACCTTTAGTTTCTTTACAGAATCAACATTTTCTATGGGGTACTATACTACAGAATACTCCTACAAATGTGGGCCATTGATTGCAAACAAGATTTGTTCATTTGTACACACAAAAAAGTTATTTTCTTAACAAATTCATTCAAGACCATGTTGCAAAAATGAGTACACCCCAATGAAAGTCTTAGGAGTTTAGACTACAAAATTCTAATTAACATGAATTTAACCACATGTGAGTCTAATTATTCATTAAACAGGTGTCCAGCAGACAGTTGACAATTAAAAGGGCATTACTTAACAAAGAAAACCCCATCCCATTTCATGCTGTCAGCAGTGGCACCACATGGAAGAGAAATGTCACAAGACCTGAGAAAGAAAATTGTTTCTTTACACAAGAAAGGTGAAGGCTACAAGAAGATCGGCAAAGCTTTACTGATCAGTCAGAATACTGTAGCAAAAGTGATACAAAAATTTAACAAAGATGGAACTGCAACCATCTTACAGAGACGTCCAGGCCATCCACGGATGTTAACACCCAAACAGGAGCGTCTTCTGATGAGAAGTGTTGAAGAAAATCGGCATGCAAGTTCACTGCAGTTAGCTAAAGAGGTAAAAAGCCAAACTGGGGTGACTTTTTCCCGTGACACAGTACAGCGTACACTGCAGAAGAATGGCATGCATGGGTATCATCCACGAAGGAAGCCTCTCCTGAAGCCCATGCACAAAAAAGCCCGCCTAGAATTTGCCAGGGCCCATGCTGAAAAAGATGAAGACTACTGGGACTCTATACTCTGAAGTGATGAGACCAAGATAAATGTTTTTGGAACTGATGGCTTCCAAACTGTATGGCGTCGCAAAGGTGAGGAGTACAAAGAAGAATGCATGGTGCCTACAGTGAAACATGGTGGTGGCAGTGTCCTTATGTGGGGCTGCATGAGTGCTGCTGGTGTTGGGGAGCTGCATTTCATCGATGGTATCATGAATTCACAGATGTGCTGCTCTATATTGAAGGACAAGATGCTACCATCACTTCATGCCCTTGGTTGTCATGCACTTTTCCAACATGACAATGATCCAAAACACACATCTAAGGCCACTGTTGCATTTCTGAAGAAGAACAGGGTGTAAGTGAATCAGTATGTCTCCTGATCTGAACCCAATCAAACACCTATGGGGAATTCTGAAGACACAGGTTGAGCATCACTCTCCATCCAGCATCCAGGCTCTAAAAGAGGTCGTTCTTGAAGAATTGAAAAAGATAGACGTTGCAATTTGTCGCCAACTTGTTCATTCCATGATTAGAAGACTTAATGCTGTCCATAAAAATCATAGTGGTCATATAAAATACTAGATGTAGTACTTTTTGATGTGGGGTGTATTCATTTTTGCATCAACTCATTTGAGTAAAACTGAATATTTTGTAATCTAAGTTATATTATTAACCTTACTTTTATGTTATGGGTTAAAGAAATGTTCTATGAAACTCAGTCTTGTCAAAATTTAGAAAATTGTTCCTGTGTTCAGTGAGATATTGATTAAAATCTTACTTTTCAAAGGGGGTGTACTCATTTATGCTGAGCACTGTATATATATAGGCTTTATCTTGATCCCATGCTCTTTAGTGTTGTTGTATTTGTCTTGATTTTAGTTTTATACTCTTTAATCTTGACTTGATTGTTCATGTTTTAACCACAATTGCCTGCTCTTAAACTATTTTAAAAGTAATCACTAAATCAGACTTCTAACTAGAAACAATCAGACAAGACAAGATACCATGAACATGAACAGAATAACCAAACAGTCAATACCAAGCAAACTAACCAAACACCATGAGCTGGGAAAACCAAAATCATGACCAAACCAACATGAGTCAGAAAACCAAAAGCATGACAAAGTCAAAGTAGTCTCTGCTGAAGGATTCACAGTTGCCTTCCTAAATTCCCTGAAAACCAACCCTAAACAAGGTGCAGCTGTGGATTATTAGCAAGAGACCAATCAAAATGAGAAGGCGTAGACAAACAAAAGCCTTATAAAACATGTGCTCCCGGAGAGAGGGGCGGGGCACATAAACACTGGGAGCACATAGAGGCTGGATTTGTGACACAACAGTCATGCATAATACCTGAGCCTGAGATCTTAATGTTATTGATGTGTCCCAAGCCCTATACTACACATTAAAATCAATAAAATAATATAGAGAAGAAAGATTTCATTCTGGATCATTTAACACTCACATTGCTAATGATTGAAGTTAGGTGGAACACAGAAAAAATATTTTAAAGTATTTTCTGCCCTGCTAGTATAAATATTACTATTAGTTACTATTATTAGTTACTATTATTACTATATAGTGGGAAGCTTATTCCATTAAAGCTATACTCTAACAAGCAGTAAACTGAGCAGAATTATTACTGGTCTCATAATATTTAGAGTCTTGTCTTCAGCTCCAATAATAAAAGACTTGGTCTTGTTTTTATTGGTCTTAGTGTTGGTCTTTACCACTAAAAATCTTCTTTTGATCTCATTGTCATTAGTCTTGGTTTTGTCTTGATTTAGTCTTTGTTTAGTTAGTGTTAGGCTTAGTCTTACACGTTAGTCTTAGTTTTGTCTTGCTCTCTTGCCGTTGTCTTGATCTTATTTTCCATATTCCATGTCAATTTATTCATCATATTTAACATCTTAGTCCTGGTCGCTGTACTGGAGGGTCTGCTACCACTCGGAAAAACATTGCATGCAGGACAGGGATACACCCTGCACCAAACATCATTAAAAAGACAAGCACAATGTTTGAGAGTTCAGTAGTACAAAACAGTAGACATTGGTCTCCCTTAACATGTTCTTTTGGTTTGTGCCCCATGTACATGTGTGGCATACACAAATAGAAGTAGTGGCCTAAATGCTTGACTCCCACATTTAGGTGGCACATAAGCTCTGTTATTCTTTGTGGGGCTTTGGTTGCCATGGTTTGGCTATACTTGTCCCCTTTGGAGAGAAGTGTCACTAAAAATAAAGGGTTTCTGTCTGATCACCTGGTTAAAATGATGAAAGGTATCAATTCTCGTGGTGTTTGGAGCAAGCAATCTGCACAGAATTGCAGGATACTTAACTAAGTTAAAACAATACTGGGGCCAAAAAAGAGAAAGATAATAACTAAAAGGGTCAATATAAAAATAACTAACAACAAAAGAGAACCAAACCAAAATCCACAACTCAAAATGGAAATCGCACCACACTCCAGGCACTGACCAAGAAAGAGCAAAAGAGAGACATTCTCACCACAGAGACATAAGCATAAACTGTCCCCAGTGAACATAAGGGAACACATATTGCCATGTACTGTACCTGCCTCACAGGGGCATGATTGATAAGAGCCCAGCAAAACACAAGTCTACATATAAAAAAAGCAATCTATAAAGGGATAGATAAGAAAGAGAGACAGTGACAACCCAAGCTATCAAAAAAGAACAAAGAGTGGGGTAGAGACACGTCTAGTATGAGTGCAGGTAAAAAGCCCAGAGCTGGCCAGCAAAGCTGAAATATAAAGGTCCTCCTAGGGTGAAGTGAAGTAACGTTGGGACTGTCAGTCATCTACACCTTTATGCCTCCAAGTAGGCATGATACTGTAGTCTGCACCATATACAGGGGTTGGACAATGAAACTGAAACACCTGTCATTTTAGTGTGGGAGGTTTCATGGCTAAATTGGACCAGTCTGGTGGCCAATCTTCATTAATTGCACATTGCACCAGTAAGAGCAGAGTGTGAAGGTTCAATTAGCAGGGTAAGAGCACAGTTTTGCTCAAAATATTGCAATGCACACATTATGGGTGACATACCAGAGTTCAAAAGAGGACAAATTGTTGGTGCACGTCTTGCTGGCGCATCTGTGACCAAGACAGCAAGTCTTTGTGATGTATCAAGAGCCACGGTATCCAGGGTAATGTCAGCATACCACCAAGAAGGACAAACCACATCCAACAGGATTAACTGTGGACGCAAGAGGAAGCTGTCTGAAAGGGATGTTCGGGTGCTAACCCGGATTGTATCCAAAAAACATAAAACCACGGCTGCCCAAATCACGGCAGAATTAAATGTGCACCTCAACTCTCCTGTTTCCACCAGAACTGTCCGTCGGGAGCTCCACAGGGTCGATATACACGGCCGGGCTGCTATAGCCAAACCTTTGGTCACTCGTGCCAATGCCAAACGTCGGTTTCAATGGTGCAAGGAGCGCAAATCTTGGGCTGTGGACAATGTGAAACATGTATTGTTCTCTGATGAGTCCACCTTTACTGTTTTCCCCACATCCGGGAGAGTTACGGTGTGGAGAAGCCCCAAAGAAGCGTACCACCCAGACTGTTGCATGCCCAGAGTGAAGCATGGGGGTGGATCAGTGATGGTTTGGGCTGCCATATCATGGCATTCCCTTGGCCCAATACTTGTGCTAGATGGGCGCGTCACTGCCAAGGACTACCAAACCATTCTGGAGGACCATGTGCATCCAATGGTTCAAACATTGTATCCTGAAGGCGGTGCCGTGTATCAGGATGACAATGCACCAATACACACAGCAAGACTGGTGAAAGATTGGTTTGATGAACATGAAAGTGAAGTTGAACATCTCCCATGGCCTGCACAGTCACCAGATCTAAATATTATTGAGCCACTTTGGGGTGTTTTGGAGAAGCGAGTCAGGAAACGTTTTCCTCCACCAGCATCACGTAGTGACCTGGCCACTATCCTGCAAGAAGAATGGCTTAAAATCCCTCTGACCACTGTGCAGGACTTGTATATGTCATTTCCAAGACGAATTGACGCTGTATTGGCCGCAAAAGGAGGCCCTACACCATACTAATAAATTATTGTGGTCTAAAACCAGGTGTTTCAGTTTCATTGTCCAACCCCTGTATATGGCAGGTGAGCCTGTTACAGGTAGTAGTATCTGCTAAGATAACATTGCATCCAACTGCAGTGCACAAGAGGTCTCTGAATGATTTTATGCATATGAAAACCATGTAATCATCTATAAGCTGTCACAACTGCAGTCACTTTATCTCACTAACCATATGGACTCATTGTTTTTGTTTGTGTGTACACCCTCTTTTGTCTCCACCTCAGCCCCTGATTTGTCCATGTGATTATCACCCCAGTTGTTCATCATGTCTCCATTATTATTCAGTGATTTTAGTTCCTATTGTGTGCAGTCCTCCCGGTTGGTAACTGTTTGCTTGCATAATGGTTTGTGTGAATGTAGCTTGTCTAGTAGTACTCTTGCTCATGTCAGTGACCTTGTCCATGATCTTGTCCTCGTTCTTCCTTCCTTTGTACTCTAGCATTAACAATAGCTTAACAACTAAAGTAGGGCTTAGTATTCTTTGTTTTTTCTAAGTAGTGGTTAGACTAGTTTAAATTGGGGACCTGTTACATGTTTGAAGTTAGCATTAGCATATATTAGTATTAGCATAGGTTAGCAATAGCATGGGGTTAGTTTGGTTTTGTCTTTGATTTATTTTCCTTATTTTCTTTGTTACCTTGTTACTTATTAGTCCCTTGTTTACTTATTGATTATTGTTTGTATCATGTTCCTCTTGATAAATAATAATCACATTCAGAACATCTGCATGTGTGTTCACATTACACAAACCCCATTTCCAGAAATGTTGGACATTTTGTAAAATGCAAAAAAATGTTTTACTGATCAACTTCATTCTATTTTGTAAATATACACTTATGTAGAATTAGATGCCTCCAACAAAAAGTTGGGACAAAGCCATATTTAGCGCCGTTTCACCACCTTTCTTATTAACTTTAGAGTTTAATGATTTGGGAACTAAAAACACTATTGTCTTGACTTTCCGGGAAAAGATGTAGCCTTGATAGCTGCATGTCTCTCTAAATTTAAAATATACACCTTCGCATCAATGATACCTTCACATACATGAAAGTCACCCTCGCTGTGGGCACTGATGCACCCCCATACAATGGCAGCTTTTGCTGCTAACAGTCTGGATGGTCCTTTATGTCCTTGTCACGGAAAATTCATAAAACAAGCTAAACCTGGACTCATCTGACCACATCTGACCATGTTTCCACTGTCCTTCAGTCTAGTCTGGTTTCTTATGCAATGTTATCTGAGGGGTTTGTAATGTATATGCTATGGCATTTCTGGCATAGTGTTGTATATTTTGAAAACAGTTAAAAAAAAAAAACTCATAGAATTAATGCCACTGAGCAGTAAAGCTGTTCTAACAGCTTGTGGTGTCCCAAAACTTACTAACACATTTTCTTTCATTATTCCATTATTGCCAGACACCTGTCTGTAGCTTGTGTTGTAAATCTACAATAATTCACCCTCCTCGTGTTAGAAGCATGACTAGAAATGAATACACGAACTGTAGAAGCATGACTAGAAATGAATACACGAACTGTATCTGGCAGAACTTCAGTGGTTGAAGGGTTGGCTTGTGTTCTCATGCTAAAAAAGACTGCCTCTCAGACCTCAATGAGTAAGCCAGTAAAATATAGATTTATACTTCTTTATTCCTACCACATGAAGATCAGTTACTCAAAAACATGTTACATTTTGGTTCTCATTGTAGGTTTAGCTGCTCAAACTCAAGCCTGGAACAGACAGGCTTTGGTTGGGTCATGCTGTGGTTAAACACATGTCATTATAACCATTGTTAAATGATGGCATCATTAGCTTTTGCTCTGCTAGATACTTCAGAACATGTATTAATCTCTTACTTCACAGTCCACATTTCTACTAAACACACACAATATACACCGATTAGCAATAACATTAAATCTACCTCCTTGTTTCTACACTCACTGTCTATTTTATCAGCTTCACTTACCATATAAAAGCACTTTGTAGTTCTACAATTACTGACTGTAGTCCATCTGTTTCTCTGCATGCTTTGTTACCCCTCTTTTATGCTGTTCTTCAATGGTCAGGACCCCCACAGGACCACCACAGAGTAGGTATTATTTGGGTGGTGGATCATTCTCAGCACTGCCGTGACTCTGACATGGTGGTGGTGTGTTAGTGTGTGTTGTGCTGGTATGAGTGGATCAGACACAGCAGCGCTGCTGGAGTTTTTAAACACCTCATTGTCACTGCTGGACTGAGAATAGTCCACCAACCAAAAATATATCCAGCCAACAGCGCCCCGTGGGCAGCGTCCTGTGACCACTGATGAAGGTCTAGAAGATGACCAACTCAAACAGCAGCAATAGATGAGCGATCGTCTCTGACTTTACATCTACAAGGTGGACCAACTAGGCAGGAGTGTCTAATAGAGTGGACAGTGAGTGGACGCAGTATTTAAAAACTCCATCAGCGCTGCTGTGTCTGATTCACTCATACCAGCACAACACACACTAACACACCACCACCATGTCATTATCACTGCAGTGCTGAGAATGATCCACCACCTAAATAATACCTACTCTGTGGTGGTCCTGACCATTGAAGAACAGGGTGAAAGCAGGCTAAAAAAGTATGTAGAGAAACAGATGGACTACAGTCAGTAATTGTAGAACTACGAAGTGCTTCTATATGGTAAGTGGAGCTGATAAAATGGACAGTGAGTGTAGAAACAAGGAGGTGGTTTTAATGTTATGGCTGATCTGTGTATATATTAAGGCACTCAGGTGCAGCAGTAATTTATACTATCCCACTACCACTGGGATCCAGGGTTTGAATCCACTTCTGCTGTTGGCCAGTCAGGTGCCTACATAAAGACTTGATTGGCTATGTTGGGGGTGATGACCGAGACCCCACAATAGACTGAAGTCCTTTATGTTCCTGCATTTCATTCAGTGATTACGGAGAAGTCAGACCCACTGCGACCATGACCCAGTGGTGGTAAAACATAAAAATAAAATAAATGAAACATTTAAATTTTATTTGTAAAAATAACACTGGTACATCAGCTAACCACATCAGATCAGAGAATGGAGGAAAAGTCTTAGGGTGTCACTGGGCGCTTAACAAAAACAATTGGCCATGGCTGAAAACAGGGAGGACAGATTACTTACAAATTACATACTTGCTGCTGAAATGCTGACTCCTACTTTTTCGTCAAGGCACCAGAACGAGTGGCAGAGGAACACAGACACTGAAGCATGATCAACCATACCTGTTAAAGCTTTCTGTAAGAATTAACAAGTCTTGTGTTGGAGGAGGAATGTGGATCTCCTATTGTCAGCATGAGAGTCTTGCAAGTGGCAGAGGTTGCTTCTGTACAAATGGAAATGGATAAATTGGACATTGCTATGGTGAACAAAACCTTAATTTAATTGAGTTTCTGTCATTAAAATGTTTTGAACTTTAAAAAAATATTTTTACCCATAACAGAAATGAATTCTTAAATTTACCTGATAATAGTTTGTAAAAAACATCATTATCTTAGTTTAACATGCCTTCAAATTATTCATAAAACTAAAGTATCTTTAGCAACAGCACAATACCACACACAAGAGAGTTAAAAATAGATTTTTTTTTCTAGAAAGGAGGAGGTTGCCCAAGACTTTCTGTTTGTATCCAGCCATCTGGACTTGAACTGTGCGTGTGAACTGAGCTCTTTGAAGTGCCAGCTCATCTGGGTTAAAAGAGGGCTTTACACGTGTGTTTTAAATAACACATCTAAACATGGAAAATAAACACAGACCATCAGTGAGTAGATGAGTGGATCAGACACAGCAGCGCTGCTGGAGTTTTTAAATACCGTGTCCACTCACTGTCCACTCTATTAGACACTCCTACCTAGTTGGTCCACCTTGTAGATGTAAAGTCAGAGACGATCGCTCATCTATTGCTGCTGTTTGAGTTGCTCATCTTCAGTGGTCACAGGATGCTGCCTACGGGGCACTGTTGGCTGGATATATTTTTGGCTGGTGGACTATTCTCAGTCCAGCAGTGACAGTGAGGTGTTTAAACAGCCAACAGCATTGCTATGTCTGACCCACTCATACCAGCACAACACGCACTAACACACCACCACCATGTCAGTGTCACTGCAGTGCTAAGAATGACCCACCATCCAAATAATACCTGCTCTGTGGTGGTCCTGGGAGAGTCCTGACCATTGAAGAACAGCATGAAAGGGGGCTAACAAAGCATGCAGGGAAACAGATGGACTACAGTCAGTAATTGTAGAACTTCAAAGTGCTTCTATATGGTAAGTGGAGCTGGTAAAATGGACAGTGTGTGTATAAACAAGGAGGTGGTTTTGATGTTATGGCTGATTGGTGTATGTTAATCATGTCATGGTGGGCCCTGAGCCCACTTTAAAACACTGAACCCAAGGCAAAAGTACACTCTGTACAGGGCAGCTACCCAACATGTGGCCTCACACAAGAAGCAATAAGCAATTTAGAATAGCCTGTTCACCTGTGGGCATGGTCTGGTCTGTAAGAGCAAACCAGAGTTCCAGGCGTAAACCCACATAGCTCCACACAGAGACTGACTATAGGCAAAGATCAAACCCCATTCCACAAGATCCATGTTGCTGTGCAACCACTGTTGGTTTATTCATTGCTCGTGAAGTAGTTTCTAAGTTAAAAAAATATATATAACTGGCTTAGTTGGTGATAAAACCCTGAAACTACATGTGCAAATGTAATTTTTAATATATTTTAAAGCAGCCGCTCAGGTGGCGCAGCGGTAAAAAGTACACGAGCGCACCAGAGTTGGGGTTTCGAATACATCGTATCGAATCTCAGCTCTGCCTTTCTGACTGAGCTGGGTGGCTGCATGAACAACGATTGGCTGTTGTTCATAGGGGTAAAAAAGTCAGACCAAAGGTCCTCATAACTGGTGCAAATGCAGCCCCTGCTGGCTGACTGATGGCGCCTGCACAGGGCTGAGGAATAATGCTTATGGGGGTGTGGCCCTCCGTACACAGTGCCCGTCAGTGTATGAACTCGACTCGTGCAGGTGAAAAATGCACTATCTGTACTGACTGTACGTGCCGGAGGGGGCGTATGTCAGTTGAGAGGCGTCCTCAGTCAACGGTGAAGGGTCGAATCAGTATAGAGGACGCAATCAGGGTAATTGGACATGACTAGATTAGGGGAGAAAATGGAACATTTTTGAATTTTCAAAAAATTGAAAATTCAATTATCAATTTAAATGACCTGATGTTTTCATAGACCCTACGCACAGTGGACTATTACTATTCCAAAACCATGAACATTTAGAGCTAATCTTTGCAGCTATAACAGCCTACAGTTTTCAGTTAAAATGTATGCGTGCGTACTTAATGTTGGACAGGAAGACCTAGCTCACACTAGTTTCAGATAATACCGAAGTTTAAAAGGCCCAGGTGGTACAGCGGGATATTCCGCTAGCACACCAGAGCCGAGATTCTGAACTCCTCGGTACAAAACTCGGCATTGCCACCGGTCGGCTGGGCGCCATCTAGAGGGTATAATTGGCAGTGCCTGCAGCAGACATGTCTCTGCTAGGGCGGGATGACTGGACTATGTGGGTGGGGTCTTCTAACACTGTGTAAGGACCCTGATAAGCAGATAGAGAGGCGCCAGTGCAGAATGCATGGGTGAAAAATGGTTCCGCTAAGGGCTGCGCATGGGTCGGGGGAGGCGTGAGCAGCAATATACCCACCTCGACTGCAATCAGGGATCCCCCAGCAGTAGAAGACAAATTGACTACGCTAAATTGGGAGAAAATGCATACATAAAATAGAAAAAAAAATGTTCAAAAGGCTTAAGGTAAGGGTTTGTGCAGGCCACTAAAGTTCCTTCATGAATGTCTTGCACATGAGCACATTTATGGTAGAAAAGAGATTTCCCAACAAAGGAAGTGTTGCAAAGTTTATGTACATATTTTACAGTGGATGTTACTAAAATAGTTAAATACATAGGTACAAACCAGAATGCCCAGAAGAAAACACACAAGAGACAGGGAGAACATAAAACGTGAAATTAATGAAAGCTGAGGTTTAAACTGTGTGCCACCTGTTCTTCCAGCTGTGCTGCCATCCCACTATGATACTATCTGAGTAAAACATTAGGTTTAAATACATGCAATATGTGAAATAAAAGACAGACAGCATAAAAGAGTAACACTGAAAAATGAAACAATTAAAATATAGTACAAACAGAGATATTTTATAATTTAAAAAAACAGATTGAAGTACTTACACCAATCAGCCATAACATTAAAACCACCTCCTTGTTTCTACACTCACTGTCCATTTTATCAGCTCTACTTACCATATAGAAGCACTTTGTGGTTCTACAATTACTGACTGTAGTCCATCTGTTTCTCTGCATGCTTTGTTAGGCCCCTTTCATACTGTTCTTCAATGGTCATACGAGTGTATAAGACATAGCAGTGCTGATGAAGTTTTTAAACACCTCACTGTCACTGCTGGACTGAGAATAGTCCACCAACCAAAAATATATCCAGGCAACAGCGCCCCGTGGGCAGCGTCCTGTGACCACTGATGAAGGTCTAGAAGATGACCAACTCAAACGGCAGCAATAGATGAGTGATCGTCTCTGACTTTACATCTACAAGGTGGACCAACTAGTTAGGAATGTCTAATAGAGTGGACAGTGAGTGGACACGGTATTTAAAAACTCCAGCAGCGCTGCTGTGTCTGATCCATATCATACCAGCACAACACACAATAACACACCACCACCATGTCATTGTCACTGCAGTGCTGAGAATGATCCACCACCCAAATAATGATACCTGCTCTGTGGGGGTCCTGACCACTGAAGAACAGGGTGAAAACAGGTTAAAAAGATATGTAGAGAAACAGATGGACTACGGTCAGTAATTGTAGAACTACAAAGTGCTTCTATATAGTAAGTGGAGCTGATAAAATGGACAGTGAGGGTAGAAACAAGGAGGTGGTTTTAATGTTCTGACTGATCTGTGTATTTGTAGTATGTTATTCTTTTTTAGCTCCACACCCTCTCTGATCTTCTCATCCTTCCTTCAGCGAATGCTTTCAGGTAATACAGTCTAGAACGGGAATTCCCATAACATTTCAACACCATTGTAACCCTGGAATTAAATACCCAGCCTGAGGCTATAAAGAATGATAAATCCAAAAATACTCCTACGCACAGTTGTAGTCAGAGATGTGTAAAAGAAAAAAAGCTAGCTGTCTGTCTGAGAGACGTCTTTTATCGTTGTCTGGTATCTATATTATCTGATGTAGATTGTACTGTGGAGGAGAAATGTCTGGCTTTGTTGAACTGTCCTGTCTAGTATCAGAATGAGCCACTTTAGTGTTTACACAGAGACTTAAGAAGACTTAAGGCTCATAATGCCTATTATTGTCTGTAAATAAATGACCCATTTGTCTAAATATTTAGGGCATGAATACTATATGTCTAAAGTAGCTGATTACATAATCACAGGAAAAGAGGAAAAACAGCAAAACAGCAGGCTGTAAGTCGATGTAAAGTGTGCTGGATTGGGAACCTCTTTTTCTCCAATTTTCCTCCCAATTTTCTCCCCTAGTCTAGTCGTATCCAATTACCCTGATAACTTTACGCTTCACCTCCACCGATACAACTCTCCACTGCTGACTGAGGAGCTTCACACTTGATACATACCTCCTCCAACAAGTGATCAGTACCGACTGCCTCTTTTCAGCACTTTTCAGCACGAGGCAAGTTCATATGCGGACCAGCCTTGTGCACGGAGAGCCACACCCTGATCAGCATCATTCCCCAACTCTGCGCAGACGCCATCAAGCACAGGTTATGAGGAACCCTGGTCCGGCTTGCCCACCCTGTGAACAACAGACAATCGTTGTTCGTGTGGCCACCCTGCCCAGCCAGGTGGCAGAGCTGAGATTCGATACGATGTATTCGAAATCCCAGCTCTGGTGTGCTAGCGTGTTTTACCGCTGCGCCACCTGAGCGGATGTGAACCTGTATTTCTAATTAATGACAGACCTTCTTAGTAGTTGGATTACATGTGACCATCCAAAAAGAAGCCCATTGGGCTAGCTTTCTGATTTTGACAAAACTATAAGTTTTCCATGTAAAACTTTTTATTTACTAAAAAAAAAAACAGCTTTGCACCTACACCTACAGTGGTTGTGAGAAGGCTGAGACCACTAGTGGAAATGCTTCCATTTTATATTTTACATAAATTTAATCCATTTAGATTTTAAACAGGGCGGCACAGTGGCTCGGTGGGTAGCACTGTCGCCTCACAGCAAGAAGGTCCTGGTTTCGATCCCCAGGCGGGGTGGTCTGGGCCCTTTCTGTGCGGAGTTTGCATGTTCTCCCCGTGTCTGCGTGGGTTTCCTCTGGAAGCTCCGGTTTCCTCCCACAGTCCAAAAACATGCAGTGAAGTTAATTGGAGACACTAAATTGCCCTATAGGTGAATGGGTGTGTGTATGTGTGTGTGTGTCTGCCCTGCAATGGACTGGCGCCCCATCCAGGGTGTTACTGTGTGCCTTGCGCCCATTCAAAAGCTGGGATAGGCTCCAGGATAGGTTCCACAACTGCATACATTATTTAACCTTTCTGTTTACTTCCCAAACTTCATCCACCACTTCTCATACAGCCTTTATCTAAACCACACCCCACCTGTCAAATTCATTGAATCATATAATTAGGGCCCTAATAAATTCACGGGAAAATGTGCTTCATTTCACAGACCCTCGTTTTTTAAAAATCGCAGATTTCACTGATTTTTAAACAAAAGTCACAGCACGGCACGGCAGTCATTAAATAACACTCATAAATTGAATGATAGAATAAATGAAAGCTACAATACACAGCACAGCCTACTCGAACGGATATGTAAATACTCGTCCGTGTTTTAACACACCCCTCTCTGTCTTCACAGTATTGGTTGGTTGTTTTCCAAACTCAGTTTTGTCTAACCAATTGCTAGTGTAACCGAGTGTCTTTAGAGTTTGATGAGTTTATAAAGAAACAAGTAAACTGTTCATAGACAAACTGTCGGGAGAATAATACTTTACTGGCTTGTTGTTTTGAGCACAAACTACAGAGAGATGATGACGTGAGCAGAGAAGAACACTTTTTTATTGACTATGGAATCCCCAAAGGGAAAAATTGCACTCAATACGTAACCACATACATCAAACATTGTCAGTACACTACACCACAGAACAGTCTAGGTCCGCCCCATACTGCATATTGCGCCTGTTGAAAATATTCAATTACTAAACACAAACCTTACATTTCACAGCAAATTGCATATTTCACGGGAAACTGCCCATTTCACGGTCTGTGATGCAATTTTCAACGCTGTGAATTAGGTAGGGCATTACATATAATATATTTGATGCTAAAAAGTATAACAGTTGAATAAAGTATAACAGTTGAATACTTTGAATCTCCTTCATAGTTTCGGGTAGCAGACTTAATACATTATAAAGATTCACACTAGAGCCAATAATACACAGTCTTGTGGTTCATATCAAACATTTGAGTCACATGTTCAAATGACTTTATTACTGTAATCACACTGAACAAGCATTTGTTTGGAACTGACGTGTGTCACTTCCAGGCCCAATTTCAGGCCCACTCGAAATTTCATGTATTATTTTTAATGTGTTTGTGATCATTTGTGTCCATTTTGTCAAAGAACCATTTCTAAGGGTCAGACACTAATATTGAATGAGATGGTCTGGATGGCAAATGATGTTTTGATTCATCCCAAATGGGTTCAGTGGGATTAAGGTCAGGACTCTGTGCAGGCCATTGGAGTCATAATTATGTCTTTATAAACCTTTGTGCACAGTCATGCTGGAACAGAAAAGAGCCTTCTGCATAGTGTTGCCACAAAGTATATACGACCATATGCAACCCCAAATCAGAAACAATGGGACAGTATGGAAAATACAAATGAAAAAAAACATGCAGTGTTTCTTACATTCACTTTGACTTTTATTTCATTGCAGACAGTTTGAACTAGGGCTGGCATGATCCAATACTCTGTATCGATATCGGTCCGATATTGGCCCAAATCACTGGATTGGATATCGGAAGGAAAAAAACATGTAATCCGATCCGATACTGTTGCTTAATGTAAATAACACAATGTAAAAAACGCTTAATGTAAATAAGGCCATTGTTTGTGTGTAAAGCAAATAACACACGAAGATATGTTCCAACAGAGCGCCGTTTATTGCCAGCTCACTCTTGATGACATCATTAACATGTGCCACTGATCTACAACTCATCTGCAACAGCTATTCAGAAATTAAAATACACTGATCTACTTTAACTTTTAGCATTTTAAAAAATGATCTACTACTGCCACATCTAAATACACTGTTTAAACACAATAAAAATCATCTACTACTGCCACATCTAAATACACTGTTTAAACACAATAAAAATCATCTACTACTGCCACATCTAAATACACTGTTTAAACACAATAAAAATCACTTTATAAATGATAAATTGCTGACCTGACATAAAGAAAACCTTGTCCCGGCTTGGAGATCTCTCACATCCTCAATGATTAATCCATTAGTGTTATAAAATAAAACAAACTACACCATTTCCCGTTTAGCCACAGATGTCCTCTTCAAAATCCAGCAGGGTTTTATAATCGTGACAAAACTTTAACAGAAAATCTTAACTTTGCGTCAATTCTAATTGGTCCATCGCGTTTGATTGACATCCACATCTTTCAATTGTACACACTTTTGTTAAACAAGCCAAAAATGCTGCTAGATGTTCTGTGTGTAAAAGTTAAAATAAAGCAGTTTTGCAGAACTGTGATGTTGTAGGTTCTGTATTTATTCCTTTAGAATATTTGTTTCACAGTCTGAGCGTTGTTATTTAGATAGCTAGTTTAACCATGGTGCATCGAGACATGTATTATTACTGCTTAGTTGTTTGAGAGGAGAAATGACGGTATCGGATTGGTATCAGTAACGGCAGATACTCAGTTTACAGTATCAGTATCGGTATTGAACATAAAAAAGAGGTATCGAGCCAGCCCTAGTTTAAACCCAAGATATTTCATGTCTTGTCTGGTCAAGATTATTTCATTTATTAATAAACATCCATTCTTGCAATTCAGGCCTGCAACACATTCCAAAAAAGTTGGGACAGTAAAGCCTTTACCACTTTGTGATGTTGCCATTCCTTCTTGCAACACTTAAAAGACGTTTTGGCACCGAGGATACCAAGCAATAAAATGTTTCAGCTTTTATTTTGTCCCATTCTTCCTGCAAACACATCTTGCAATGTGTGCAACAGTACAGGGGTGTCATTGTCAAAAAATTTTTCAAAAGTTTCCTCTGCCCATCTTTGCTTTTCAAGGACTCAGCCTTTCATGGATACTGCTGTTGTTCCAAATCATGATCAGCAATCACCTGTTGATTTTTTTTAATGAAGTTGACCAGACAAAACTGCATGGTTTTTTTTATTTGCATTTCCATACTGTCCCTACTTGATCTTTTTATTCTATCCACTTTTCTGCTATAGTTTTTCAAATATTCTGCTGACCATAATATCTGTAAACATGTCACCTCTGAGAATTTTACAGCACAAAAAAAAGTATTGAATTTCGTTGGCCTTCATCATGTCCCATCCTTCCTTAAAAATGTTGTTTTGATACGATGCTCTTTTAACAGTACGCCAATTGTCCCCCAAACTTGTCTAAAAAACGCGTGGTGGGACTGATGTATCCATGTTAGTGTGTCAGAGTTTACACAACTTATATCTGCTTGTAAAATTAAAAAGGACCTCACATATTTTCCTACTGAAGCTTACTGGAATTCAAAGTGCAGCTGGAAAACTCCCATAAAGGTAGCATTATGCATCTGCGTGTGCATATCCATGCAGACAAGACAGCATTCTGCACTGAAGTGTAAAATTCACATTATGGCGTTACGTAAGTGTCTGAGCAAATGCAAACAAAACAAAGAATCAGTACACTGTTACACTAGAACCAGTTCCAGTTTCACAGTAGACAGCATTAACCTATAGCAAATCCTCAAATTCACTGAGCTATAGCATGAGCTGCAACTAGATTTATCAAGTGTAAAAATGATATTGCCCGCTGGGGCTAATTACAGAATAAGTAAGTGTAAATTTGTATATATTTATTTGTATATGTACATCTGACAACTGTGCCTGGCACTTTAGTATCTCTACAGGGTGAACCTGTAATGGAAAACACACACAACACCTCCTTACACCACACCAGTTTTTGCAATATGACATTAACACCTACTCACTAGACATAAAAACACACCAACGTACACCTGTGGTCCAGGCTATTTTAATGACGTTATTACATGAGATCAGTTTCTTTTTGATCACAATCTCTCTTTTTCTCATGCTCTATTTGTCTCATACTTGTCCATTCTCAGGTTTCACCCAGGGCTTCCTCTTTAGAGTATAAAGACCAAAATGAGGAGTTGGACTGATTGCTAATCACAAAACCTGTGAGAATAGTTAAAAATATACAGTTGCTGGGAAATATTTATGAACCCATTGGAATTACGTGAATTTCTGTATTCATATAATACTCATGAAATGTAGTCAGATTACCAAGGCTTAGTACTTGACAAACACATTCATCCAAAACTAACAACAAAGAAATACTATTCTTTTTTAAACATTCAGGAATATTTAAACATGCTTTTGTGTGTTATCAGGTTCATCCTGTCTGCAATCAAATAAAAGTCAAAGTAAATGTAAGAAACTCTGTGTTTTCTTTTATTATTTGCATATTCCATGCTGTCCAAACTTTTTCTGATTTGGGGTTGTATTTATGCTGGGTTTTTCTTGATTAGCATTTGTTGTTTTGAACACATTTTGCTGGTTTTCGCTGGTGACTGACCACTTTTAATTGCTCTGAACCTCAGTGGTTTATACTCACTGGAAAAGCTATGTGACCCATTTAAGTGCCAGCACCTCCTCCTAAATTAATAAATAATGAGGAAGAGGTTTGGCTGCCCAGCACAAAGAGGAAGCCACACTATTCTCAGAGTTTCTCTCCCATTTCTTAACAGTCTCATAATCACGCTTCATTCACTATAGTTAAAGGTGTGGCCTGCACTCATAAACACACATTTTGTCAGGCGTTTATCTTTTAGCGCATGCTAGAACACAGAGTTCTGCTGGTCTTTTGCTTTTACACACATGAAATGACATTCACTACTTTGCAGAATAGCAACCATACAAAATGTTCTTAATCCATAAACAGACACATTGAATCACCACAGCTCTCAATGTAATGTGTTTTAATCAGGCATGGTTCAACTCACACATTTAACCTGACCTTCTTAAAATAAACACTTAAAACATACTGTGATTTCTGGTAGGCACTGACAGTTACAGTGACAAAACATTTGTCTACAGTTGTAACCTAAATGAAGATCTGAGTCATTCAAAGTTGTCTTTGTTGTCTTTATTTATGCAACGGGAAGTTCAGAATCCCAGCACTGGTGTGCTAGTGGATTATCCTACTGCGCCACCTCAGCATCCAATTTCCTCTATCCATTTTTTTTTTTTTTGATGAATGATTGATGAAAATAAACATGTTTTTGCCACTTAAAGGACAATAGCCTTTACATTTCAATGACTCATAAAAGTGTCTTCCTTCTGCCAAAGGTTCATTCAGTACCGTTTGGTTATGGCATTTCCCCTCTATAAATAACACCACACGACACCACAATGTAAATGATACAGGTGAGGTCTCTATATGATTTTTAGGCAGTTTTAATCTAAAAAGCCACATTTTCCTTCATATGGCAGTCAAAATTATGACATTCAGCTGAGCTCCAGTGAATTTATTTGCTCCAGTGAATAATTTGAGTGAATCCGACAGAGTTGGTTGATCTGTTTTAGATTTTGGAAAATACTTAAGGGGTTTATTTTTAAATTATTTTTACTTAAAGAATCCAGCTCTGTCTGGCTTTCCATCTGTAGTTCCAAGGAGCCTTAACAATAAAGACAGCTGTTTTTTTACTTCAGTCTTCATGAAGTTAGTTACATACTGTTCCCATCATTGATAATAAAGTAATAACATCCTTGCAGTATGAACTGCATGCAGATTTAGGACATCCATTCATTCACTGTTAGTTTTAACACCGCTTTATCCCATTCTGGGTCACGGTGGGTACAATTCACCGGGTGAAATTTAGAAAACACCCCAGACAGGCTGTCAGTTCATCACAGGGCAAACACGCACACACATTTACACCCAGGGCAATTTTTAGTAGCTCCAATTAGCCTGGCTGCATTCGAAGGTTGTTCTTTGGACTATGGAAGGAAATTGGAGCTCTTAAAGGAAACCCACGTGGGCACAGCGAGAACATGCAAACTCCACACATAAAGGACCCGAACCACTCCACATGGGAATCAAACACAGGAACTTTTTGCTGTGCTTTGACAGTCTCGAGCCACCGTGCCACCCAGATTTAGGACATGCTCCACCCCTGCAAGGGGAGGGCATCTCCATATTTATTTAGTTTTTATTGTAACGTCTATCAAGCTTACAGTCAGGTGTCCACATACATTTGGCGATATAGTGTGTGTCAAGTACACCGATCAGCCATAACATTAAAACCACTTCCTTGTTTCTACACTCACTGTCCATTTTATCAGCTTCACTTACCATATAGGAGCACTTTGTAGTTCTACAATTACCGACTGTAGTCCATCTGTTTCTCTGCATGCTTTGTTAGCCCCCTTTCATGCTATTCTTCAATGGTCAGGACTCCCCCAGGACCACCACAGAGTAGGTATTATTTGGGTGGTAGATCATTCTCAGCGCTGACATGGTGGTGGTGTGTTAGTGTGTGTTGTGCTGGTATGAGTGGATAAGACACATTAGTGCTGATGGAGTTTTTAAACACCTCACTGTCACTGCTGGACTGAGAATAGTCCACCAACCAAAAATATCCAGCCAACAGCGCCCCATAGGCAGGGTCCTGTGACCACTGATGAAGGTCTAAAAGATGACCAACTCAAACAGTAGCAATAGATGAGCGATCGTCTTTGACTTTACATCTACAAGGTGGACCAACTAGGTAGGAGTGTCTAACAGAGTGGACAGTGAGTGGACACAGTATTTAAAAACTCCAGCAGCGCTGCTGTGTCTGATCCACTCATACCAGCACAACACACACTAACACACCACCACCATGTCATTATCACTGCAGTGCTGAGAATGATCCACCATCTAAATAATACCTACTCTGTGGTGGTCCTGTGGGGGTCCTGACCATTGAAGAACAGGGTGAAAGCGGGTTAAAACATTATGTAGAGAAACAGACGGACTACAGTCAGTAATTGTAAAACTACAAAGTGCTTCTATATGGTAAGTGGAGCTGATAAAATGGACAGTGAGTGTAGAAACAAGGAGGTGGTTTTAATGTTTTGGCTGATCACTGTATATCATAACCCAGTGTTTTGGTATGTAGTTTTATATTTGTTTGTTTCATCATTTCAGCCGTACTCATTACTAAAATGCACATACAAATCAAGCATGAAGCCATAGTTATTTCTAGACAAAAGATTGGTGAATAAAAGTAGCAGTAGCTTGTTGCTGGTCTCAAATTGTTTCCGCTGCCTAGCACTGGTTTATTCATCTTTATCTATTACAAATGATACTCTGTTTTAAATCGGTGAATAAGTTTACAAAGACTTTGCTGAGCTGAACACAACCAGTCAAGGCTGCATAAGAAGTTTGTATCCAAATTACCATAATGACGCAAGTAAGAATGCTACACGCGAGTTCCTGAACAATTTCCCACGAACTCTTATTCAGCAAGAACAAAGGGCTGTCATTAGTGTGCGATGGTGAAGATAATGAGGGATCGGACATGCTAGGAGACTGCATTCTTAGGGTGAGGATTCTACCTGCTCTTTCTAAGGAAGAGTACATGGGAAACAAGCTTGTTAATTTCACTTAGGAAAAGAATGTAGTTGTGGAATTTAAGATGACAAAGTTGGCTCAAAACAGATGGGTCTGTATCTTCATTATGCAATAATAAAGGCCAATTAAGCATAGTGCCAATTTTCTTAATTTATTTTATTACTGAGGGTGATTGGGCCATAATCTAATCAGTTACACTAGCATATGCCAACCAGTGTTTGTCAGTTGAAGGTTCATTAAATACAACCTCAAATCCGAAAAAGTTGGGACAGTATGGAAAATGCAAATAAAATAAAAAAGCAGTGTTCCTTACATTTACTTTGACTGTTATTTGATTGCAGACAGTTTGAACCCAAGATATTTCATGTTCTGTCTGCTCAACTTCATTTCATTTGTTGTAAACCATGTCCAGAAGCGGCGTCGACTTCTCTGCGCTCAGAGGCATCTAGGATGGACCATCACACAGTGGAAATGTGTATTGTAGGTAAGATGAATCAGAATTCCAGGTCTTTATTTGAAAAAAAATGGACACTATGTGCTCCAGACCAAAGACGAAAAAGACCATCCAGACTTTTATCAGCAACAAGTCCAAACGCCAGGGTCTGTTATGGTATGGGGCTGTGTAGTGCCCTTGGCAAAGGTCATTTACACTTGCTGCCTTCAAGACGTCATCTTTTCCAGGGACGTCCATGCATTTTTCAACAAGACAATGCAAAACCACATGCTGCACACATTACAAAGGCATGGCTGCAGAAGAAGAGGATACGGGTACTGGACTGGCCTGCCTGCAGTCCTGACCTCTCCCCAATAGAGAATGTGTGGAGAATCTTGAAACGAAAAATGTGACAACGACCCCGTACTGTTGCACATCTTAAGACGTGTTTGCAGGAAGAATGGGACAAAATAAAAGCTGAAACACTAAATCACTTGGTCTCCTCAGTGCCAAAACCTCTTTTAAGTGTGGTGAAAAGGAATGGTAACATTACAAAGTGGTAAATGTTTTACTGTCCCAACTTTTTTGGAATGTGTTGCAGGCCTGAAATGCAGGAATGGATGTTTATTAATAAATAAAATGAAGTTGAGCAGATAAAACATGAAATATCTCAGGTTCATTCTGTCTGCAATCAAATAAGTCAAAGTAAATTTATTGTTTGCATTTTCCATACTGTCCCAACTTTTTCTGATTTGGGGTTGTATAATAGAGGTCTGATTAGCATGGAATCTCCCTTCTGCAGCCACTTATGTGATATGATGCAGTAATATGCTGTAATATGATGCAGTACATTTGCAACATTTAAGTTGTTATTTGGTTGGTATAATTCTGACTCTATGTTTAATTCAAACTAATATACTATTGAGACATGATTCAATCCAAAATAAGGGCCTTGCACAGGAGCCTTAAACTTGGCACCTTCTGATAAATAGGCCAGTACCCTATAGTCACTAAGTCACAACTGCAATAAACAGCAAACATAGGGCTTCCTTAGAAAAGGAGTGATTCAGTAGACCCATTCTCCACTCCCACTGGGCAGATTGGTGACCTTGGTTTGGTTCAGTGCCAGCCTAAACACCAACGTTTTTTACAAAACACAGTAGTATATAATATTTTATGAATAATCCATTGGCAATGTGCAGCGCTAGGATTCCATTTCATAAGGTCATAAATATACACACCCGTCAAGCTGTGAGCCATTTCTTGCCTTTCTGTGTCACAACTAGTTTAATTCATGTAAACTCAGACTTGCACCCAAGAAAAAATTGGGTTTTATTTATTCAATATGGTCACATTCAGATGAACAGATGAACAGAAAATGCCTGGTAGGAAAATATGTGGTTGGACCAATTCAGTCATCCACTAAATATGTATAACTTGCATGGTTTGTGTAAAGTCAAATATTCTCAACATATTTGGTTTTGGCAGAGAAGGCATCCAGCTGAGACGAATCAAAGAGTCATACTGTGGCAAAAAAGGGCTTGTAAAGTAGGAAATCAGAAAATACATCCAGGGAGGCCTCAGAGGTTGTTTTTTTTAAAGTGCACATAGGTGGTGGGCAAGAGTCAAATAATATCCTCTTCATCCATAGCAAAGAGAGGGATTCATTTCAAACAGCACTGGTCCACAGAGGAGAAAATGTTTGCCAAGCAAAACAGGCCGACAGACTAGCAGCATTCAACCGCTATATCGATCCACCTAGCAGCAACCCTGTGACCTGATTTTCTCACTCCTCATAGACAAAACCTTGTCTTGTTTTTTTCTCCTTTTCCTTTTTTATCTGCTGTGGACTGAAGAAATCCCAGAACAGGAGCTAGACTGTTTGGCACAGATGTTTTCCCCATACTAAAAACTTTTATGGGCTTTGGAGGACATGTTAGTTTCGCTCACTTGCATGCACACACACACACATTTTTTAAAACAAAATATTTATTGCAGAAATGATGTTTTATGTCCTTTTACCTAAAATGCCATAAACCGTTAGTAGTCTACACATACTGTATGTATATTTACATTTTTGGCATTTAGCAGGCGTTTTTATCCAAAGCGACTTACAGTATGTGACAGTAAGTTGTCTAAGCAATTGAGGGTTAAGGGCCTTTCTCAAGGACCCAACAGTGGCGACCTGGCAGTGGTGGGGCTTGAACCAGCGACCTTTTAATTACCTTAATCGCTAGGCTACAACTGCCTAGTAACCCAATAGTTTCACTGATTAAAAAAGGAAACAGACTTTTATTATAAACATAAAACTATAAAGTATATAATTATATTAGAAACAGATCTGTTAAATTCTGTCTCAGTGCTTTATAGTGCTTTAGAGTTCTTTTACATTTTCTGCCATATTGTTTTATTTAGGCCTAAAGGCAAGTATTGAATTTAAAAGGAGGGTCACACTCACACACTCACACACACACACACGCTAAAGTCACACACTGTGGAACCCCCTGACAAATAGACCTACCAATTTACATGGCTACATATAATTTTACTGACACAAATAAATTTGACTGCCTATCTATTTACATTTAAAGTAAAAGCTAACATATAATTTTAAGGCATATGCACTATATTTTAAGGCACTCATGGAATTTTAATGTAATTAGTTCCTCCTTTGTCACTGAATTTTTGTAACACAAAAAAAAGTTATGGGTCCAAAAATGTATACATTACACCCAAATTTTGTCTTCCAAAATGATTTCAATTTGTACATTTGGTCAGGGAAAAAGACTATAGTTGGGCGTTAAGGTGCAAACTTTGGCTTTTTATTGCACTGAACCCTATTAAACCCATAGCAATGTTAACCTAGTTTGATTTCTAGACAGTGACAGAGCCACAGTAATAGTTGTCACTTAATATAATAGGTGTGGAAGTCGCTCAGGTGGTGCAGCGGTAAAATACGCTAGCACACCAGAGCTGGGATTTCGAATACATTGTATCAAATCTCAGCTCTGCCATCCGGCTGGGCATGGCGGCCACATGAACAACGTTTGGCTGTTGTTCATCCAAGGAGGGAGCCGGATAGGGAACTCCTAACTGGTGCAATTACAACCTCTGCTGGCTGATTGATGGCGTCTGCACAGAGTGGAGGAATAATGCATTGATCAGGGTGTGGCTCTCCATGCACAAGGCTGGTTCGCATATGAACTCGCCTCATGTAAGTAAAAAGATGCAGTCAGCTACTGCTCACGTGTGTGAGGGGGCGTGTGTCAGTTCGCTCTTCACAATTGGGGCGAAGGTCAGCACCAGTAGAGAGGAAGCATAACGCAATTGGGTAAAAAAATTTGACACGTTAAAAAATATATATAAATATATATATATAATAGGTGTGGTCAACTTGGCCCTATTTATATAGGCACTGAAAAGTCACCAGCTATCAGTTATTATGACATTATAGAACCTTTTACACCACCAAATTAATAATTTAAGTCACCATTTGTACACAGTAAATTTATAAACAAAATATATCAGTTTTGGTTCCAGGTTCTGTGTGTTTTCTATACTGATCCAGAACAATATAAAGCTTGTAATGACAATTCAAAGCTCATGTCCAGAATAATTGGGAATTGTTCATTCTCTTGAACCATAATTTAACAAATAGAGGTACAAAGAAAATAATTCTAATGTATTCATTGATTAGCTTAAATGTGTTTTGAGACTTTGCAACTGGAAATCTTGCCCATTCTTGCTTGATACAAGACTTCAGCTGCTCAGCAGTGCGTGGTTGTCATTGTCTGATTCTCTTCTTCATGATGTGCCATACATTTTCATCAGGAGGCAAATCTGAACTGCACACAGGCCAGTCAAGCACGCGCACTATGTATCTATGAAACCATACTGTTGTAGCATGTGCAGAATGAGACCTGGCATTGTCTTATTGAAATAATGGACTTACTGGGAAAATACATTTTGATGGCACTACAATCCCAATATGAGCCTCTGTGTCAATGGTATTCTTACACATATGCAAGTCACTCATGCGGTGGGGTAAGGGACTCCCACACCATGACAGATGTTGTGCTTTTGCACCTTTACAGTGTGGATGGTCCTTTTGTCTGGCACAGCTCACTTGATGTCTATTTTTCCTGTCAACAAGCTCAGTTCATTTGATTTGATTTGATTTGATTTGATTTTATTGAACCATTTCATATTTTATAAATAGATACAATACCTCCTATAAAAAACTGAAACAGTCAGGGATAACACAAAAAGTCCATAGACTTATTTCCATTGTGGATCACAGCAAACATTTCCACTGTTTTTGGTCCTTATGAGATGTGTTTGGGTCCTTAAGTACAAGATTATTTGGCTGAACATAATTACTATAATTATTACTACCAATTTCATGAATAAAAAATATTCTCTGTAAAAAAGACTGGAATGTTTTGTACCCAAGCTTGAAATGAGTTTTATGTGATGCAGAGTATTTACATTCCAATGAAAAACTATTAAGATGCCAGTTAGATTTGCTGAGCAGATACAAATAAACAAAGCATTAAATAAATCTACAATCCCCTGTTTTTTAGTTCTGTTGCAGATGAGGTACAGACAAAATCAATTTTGGATGTTTTGCTCGGTTGGGTGTACTGTACATTCCCCTTGGATTCCACCCCTAGGCTGTTGTGGTGATGTGTTTTGTGGTCTTCTAACTAAGACAAGGTCGGGAGAGGGATCATCGAGGACGGGGATTTGCTGCTGCATAAACTATTAAAGTCAAGAGTTCATAATGCTTGGAGCTAAACGCACACTCTTCCACCTCACAAAAAATAATAACAAAACAGAAGTACAAATATTTATACTCAAAGTGTGTTTTCCCACTTTTCCTAAGGGGAAATTCATTATACATACACTATATTGCCAAAAGATTTCACTCACCAATCCAAATCACTTCCATGGCCACAGGTGTATAAAACCAAGCACCTAGGCATGCAGACTGCTTCTACAAACATTTGTGAAAGAATGGGTCGCTCTCAGGAGCTCAGTGAATTCCAGTGTGGTACCGTGATAGGATGCCACCTGTGCAACAAGTCCAGTCGTGAAATTTCCTCGCTACTAAATATTCCACAGTCGACTGTCAGTGGTATTATAACAAAGTGGAAGCGATTTGGAACGACAGCAACTCAGCCATGAAGTGTCAGGCCACGTAAAATGACAGAGTGGTGTCAGGGGATGCTGAGGTGCATAGTGCGCAGAGGTCACCAACTTTCTGCAGAGTCAATCACTACAGACCTCCAAACTTCATGTGGCCTTCAGATTAGCTCAAGAACAGTGTGTAGAGAGCTTCATGGAATGGTTTTCCATGGCCGAGTAGCTGCATCCAAGCCTTACATCACCAACGCAATGCAAAGCGTCAGATGCAGTGGTGTAAAGCACAACGCCACTGGACTCTAGAGCAGTGGAGACGTGTTCTCTGGAGTGACGAATCATGCTTCTCCGTCTGGCAATCCGATGGACGAGTCTGGGTTCGGTGGTTGCCAGGAGAACGGTACTTGTCTGACTGCTTTGTGCCAAGTGTAAAGTTTGGTGGAGGGGGGATTATGGTGTGGGGTTGTTTTTCAGGAGTTGGGCTCGGCCCCTTAGTTCCCGTGAAAGGAACTCTTAATGCTTCAGTATACCAAGAGATTTTGGACAATTTTATGCTCCCAACTTTGTGGGAACAGTTTGGGGATGGCCCCTTCCTGTTCCAACATGACTGCGCACCAGTGCACAAAGCAAGGTCCATAAAGACATGGATGAGCGAGTTTGGTGTGGAAGAGCTTGACTGGCCTGCACAGAGTCCTGACCTCAACCCGATAGAACACCTTTGGGATGAATTAGTGCAGAGACTGCCAGCCAGGCCTTCTCGTCCAACATCACTGTTTGACCTCACAAATGCGCTTCTGGAAGAGTGGTCAAAAATTCCCATAAACACACTCCTAAACCTTGTGGAAAGCCTTCCCAGAAGAGTTGAAGCTGTTATAGCTGCAAAGGGTGGTCCGACATCATATTAAACCCTATGGATTAAGAATGGTACGTCACTCAAGTTCATATGCGTGTGAAGGTAGATAAGCGAATACTTTTGGCAATATAGTGTACATTTCTCAAGGCCAGGCACTGATGTCTTGACAGTTTTACTAGACATAAAAAACAATCATTTATGTGCATCAGTTATTCCATATAAAGTATTATGCCAAGTTCACACTACACAACTTTCCAAATCGTCAGATCGCTGTACAGCTCACACTACACAACAGGCTTTGTCACGAAAACACATACAAGAAGTGACGAGGGGTTTAATGATACCACGTCCAAAAATGTACATCAACAATAAGCGAGCGATCATAGTTGTTTGTGCGCTGATGTGCAGCAAAAAAGCAAGTAGGAAAAGTAAATGAATCTGAGTGGATTTGGCTACGCGACCAGTAGGGATAATCTGTTCTGTAGTGAGTTGGAGATAAATAAATATTTTTGCAATGCAGTGTTGTTATTATGGTTTGGCGTGGATGATCAGATTACAAAATACTGCAAAGCTTGTGTGTGTGCCGCTGTATTCTGATAGAAACTATATTATGTGCCTGTCCCACGTTTTTACACTCCTCCCCCGGGTTTCCCCTTACCCCGTATCTGGTGTTCTCATTGGCTGTAGTTCGACATAGCACACGCTGCCACTCGCAACCCGCTCGCAACGCCTTTTACAGTACAGGACTTTGAGTCGGCGACTGGTCCAGATATTTAACATGCTTCTTCAGCCACCAAGAGATCGAGTCGTTGAACAGTTCACACATAGCGATCGAGACCCGAGTTCGATCCCTGAGCAAACGCAGAGTTGCTTCTGAGCTGCCACATCTAGCGGCGACCAGTTGGCAAACGAAAATCAGGGCAGAAATCGTGTAGTGTGAACTAGGCATTAAGGAGTTAAAAAGATGATATATAGTGGTATACCGAAGTATTTAGACTCCTTGACTTTTTGTCATGGATTTGCTTTTGAATGGCTATCACTGCAATTACCCTTTTTATTTAGTCCTTAGTAGCAGTGGCGGCTGCTGGTCTTTCAAAGAGGGGAAGCTCATTGTCGGCTTACATCATAAAATTTGTCAATTTATTTATACATAAATTCTGCCCTCCGTTCCTTTTCAAGAAAATGGCCTGAACTCGAACAAGGAAATGTTGACATTATGTTAAACTGTAACAAATTCTATGAGTGTGTTTTATTTACACAATGAACAATGGAAATGGTCAAGTAATTTCACCAAGCAAATACCAAGAAATGGGTTGCAGTTTGTCTTTCGACTTCACTCGCAAAATCCGCGATGGGACTGAAGCTCCCAGTGATTAAGTCACGTGTAGATCTCAAAATAGCTGTCAATCAAAACAGGATTCAGCCTTTCGACTGATCCTCCAATCATCTTGCAGAAGCTCCGTGTCCAGACCCGCCCACAGCTCCATTCACCCTCAGAGACGCTCAGCGTCCGGGGGTGGGACAAAATTGTGGCATTTATCCAATGACCTGTGAGTTTCAAAGCAATGAAAAAAACCCTTCCATGCAGTCCCGTTGAAGTGAATAGACGCTCAGCTTCTAAGGGCAAATGCATTGACGCTACGGGAATGTGTGAGAAGTTAAAAAAATCGAGTCAGTCGATTTGTGATAAGTAGCTGATTCTGAATGAACTCGTCTTCGAGATGAACTTGTTCTAACGTATTTGTAGTCAATGAAATGTTAACACAACTGTACATACTTGACCATTTAATTTTTGACATTTTAGGGGAAGCTGAGCTTCCCTTGCAGTCTTAGAGAAATCGCCACTGATTTGTAGGTAGTAGATGCAAGTCATCTTGGATATGTCACTACAAGCTTTGCACAACTTCTTCATGACAGATCCTTTCAAGCTACGTCAGACTGCATGGCAAGCGTATGTGAACTGAATACTTCAGGTCTCTTGACAGATAAATGATAGGCTTTAGGTCTGGGCTTTGTTTGGGCCACACAAGAACATTCAAAAACCTGCCCCAAAGCCCCTCCAAGTATTTGTTTAGGCTGTTGAAATGTGAACTGACACCCCAGACTGAGTTTTTGTGCACAGTGAAGAAGGTGTTCTTCAAGGATATTCCTGTATTTGGTTGCATTCATCCATCCATCATTTCTGATCAGGCTCCCAGTCTCTGCTAATGAGTATCATCCCCATGGCACTGTAGTGATGGTATTAGTCAGTAGATGTGCAGTGCCTGTTTTTCCAGACATAGTGATTGCTGAAGTATAATTTTCATCTCATTTTGCAAACAGAATGTGGGCTAATATATGACTTTTACTCACAGTGGCTTCTGTCTTGCCAGTCTGCAAAAAGTTGGAGTTCCACAAAGTTTGTTGTCCATCCAACATGCGCTTCAATCTCTGCACAGGATTTTAGGTGACTGGTAAGTCCTTTCTCATCTCCCTCACCCGTCCTTGTTGCCTGGATGCTTAAATTGGCTGGACAGTCAACTTTATATATGTTCAAGGTTGTGTCAAGCTTCTTCCATCTCAAAATGATTGAGGACACTGTGGTTTGGGAACACCCAAAGCCTTAGTTATTGTTATATTGTCTGACCTATGCCTTGCTAAAATTTGATTGTAGAGATCAGACAGTTCCTTAGACTGTGTGTGTAAACTAGGTATGTGCCCTTCCAAACTAAGTTTTGCAAGGATAATTAAATCAAACAGCTATACCAAAAGGTCTGAATATTTTTTATTACTGCATCTATTACAAATCACTTAATGACATGATTATTCAAGCACATTTAGACTTCATCTACCTTCATGAAATTGTTACTACCAATTACAAGTGGGTTTAAATGAATAAAAAAATATAGAGCATAGACTGAGCAGCAGAAACCCAATCAGACATTCAGAGAACCAGAGGTAAGGATCATGGTCTTCAGAATTGGTACGGATGCTATATGAAAAATTATTAAAAAAAATAAACACCTAAACTCTGAGACGCACCTGGTTGTCAATTGAAAATGTCATGAATAATTTTAGTTTGTGCATTTATTCTTTACTAACTACTTTTCCTTGATTAGGGTCACAGTGGCTTAGCAGTCTACTTAATAAAATTGGGTTCAGTAAATGATCCTGTTTTTGTTTTGTTCAGGTTGTGCATTGCTATTCCACACAGCTACAAGTAAGAAAGAATTACGCATTAAATGAAACTGATATTACAGAAATCATTTTCTGCATTGAATTTGTTTTTTGTTTTGTGAAAAAGCACAGGAAATGCATAAGAGCCCAGAAACGGCATATACATGCTGATATGGAATAGATCTTAATAGATCTTAATCCTTCATGTTTATGACAATCAGGTATGTCAATAAGCATGTGTACCTTCATCTTCGTGTGTGTGTCCAACATTCTTAATGTTGCAGACAACAAGCTGGGCACAGCACCAGCATCCTGGGTATCTGGGTTCGATCCTTACTTCCATTCACTGTGGGTGTTCTCTTGGCACTTAAGTTTCCTTCCACCTCCTAAAACCCAGGTGTAGATTACTTTAAGGTGTTAATACATGAACTAATATATACACCGATCAACCATAAAATTAAAACCACCTCCTTGTTTCTACACTCACTGTCCATTTTATCAGCTCCACTTACCATATGAAAGCATTTTGCAGTTCTACAATTACTGACTGTAGTCCATCTTTTCTCTGCATGCTTTGTTATCCCCCTTTCATGCTGTTCTTAAATGTTTAGGACTCTCCCAGGACCACCACAGTGCAGGTATTATTTGTGTGGTGGATCATTCTCAGCACTGCAGTGACACTGACATGGTGGTGGTGTGTTAGTGTGTGTTGTGCTGGTATGAGTGGATAAGATACAGCAGTGCTGATGGAGTTTTTAAACACCTCACTGTCACTGCTGGACTGAGAATAGTCCACCAACCAAAAATATATCCAGCCAACAGTGCCCCAAGGGCAGCGTCCTGTGACCTCTGATGAAGGTCTAGAAGATGACCAACTCAAACAGCAGCAATAGATGAGCGATCGTCTCTGACTTTACATCTACAAGGTGGACCAACTAGGTAGGTATTTAAAAACTCCAGCAGCGCTGCTGTGTCTGATCCACTAATAACAGCACAACACACAAACACACCACCACCAAGTCAGTGTCACTGCAGTGCAGAGAATGATCCAACACCCAAATAATACCTACTCTGTGGTGGTCCTGTGGGGGTCCTGACCATTGAAGAACAGGGTGAAAGCAGGTTAAAACAGTATGTAGAGAAACAGATGGACTACAGTCAGTAATTGTAGAACTACAAAGTGCTCCTATATGGTAAGTGGAGCTGATAACATGGACAGTGGGTGTAGAAACAAGGAGGTGGTTTTAATGTTATGGCTGATCAGTGTATGTAATGCCTTACTATGGATTCATGTCCAGTCTGGGGTGTACTTTTGGAGATGTTGTGAGGCAGTCACTGAAGTGATCACTGACTTCACACACAAATATGCAACTACATATTTATTTTTTGCTCAGTGCATTGGTTTTGTGTTTTGTCTCAGACTTAAAGCTTGCAAAAAGCTTGAGCTCTGGCTCAAACTCCTGCTGGTTATTTATGGAGGAAATCTATCTATCCTGGACTTTGTGCTTGACTGGCAGTAGTAGACTTTCTGGGGTTTCTGGCAGGTTTAACACACACACACACACACACACACACTTATACATACACATTAAATAATACAATCCAAGAACTCGGAGAGACACTGTGCAGTTTCCATTTCTGCTCCAGTTTTACTGTGCCCATGTGCACATAGCAAAGTTAATAGTACTTAGAATAGTAATAATAATTAGCTTGGCATTAAGAAACTTTAATGGCTTGTATAAAGCCCTGATCTCAACGCTTCTGATCCACCTAGAAAGACATCAGAACCTCATTTGCATGCCAAACCTTTTTGTCTCCTTGACCTCACAGTTGCTCTTACCCCATGGACACAAATTCCTACAAACACACTGAATGTTCAACACTGAATGTTGTTGAAAGTCTATTCAGAATAAAGGAGACTGTGGCATCCGCAGAATGGGGACCAACACTATAATTATAAGACAATCAAGTAACGGATCCATGAGATATATCACTCTTGACCAAGAGGCATACGAAAGGGTCAACTGGAATAAGTCAGGAAGGAATTTGGATGTGACAAAGTTTTATGGGGTGACAAATCAAGACTGGAACTGTTTGGCCTTATGGATCAGCAAATTGTCTGGTGCATAAAAAGCAAGGCTTATGACTAGAAGAGTATTACTCCCATGGTCAAGCATGGAGGTGTGTCAGCAATGATGTGGAAGTGTTCTTTTGCTGCAGGAAAATCATGGATTCACAGAAATGCCAAGGCATTTTGGGGAGGAATGATTTCTGTAGGGAAATTAAACCTTAATGATGATTGGACTTTTTTTCAATACAATAAAAAGTCCAAACAAACTTCCAAGTCAACAAAAGCTTGGTTCCACCAGGAAAGCCTGAACGCAAGGCAGAAATATGTTAGACAGGCTTCAGTCACCGGTCCCCATAGCTGATCTGTCTGTTAAAATGTTCAGATATACCTGTATATTACCAGCAGCAATAGATGAGCGATCGTCTCTGACTTTACATCTACAAGGTGGACCAACTAGGTAGAATCGTCTGATAGAGTGGACAGTGAGTGGACACGGTATCTGATCCACTCACACCAGCACAACACTAACACACCACCACCATGTCATTGTCCCTGCAGTGCTGAGAATCATCCACCATCTAAATAATATCTACTCTGTGGCCCTGTGGGGGTCCTGACCATTGAAGAACAGGGTGAAAACAGTATGTAGAGAAACAGATGGACTACAGTCAGTAATTGTAGAACTACAAAGTGCTTCTATAAGGTAAGCGGAGCTGATAAAATGGACTGATAAAATCAAGAGTGAACTAATCACACTGAGCTTAAATCCAGGATAGTCAGCTGTGTTTCTGGATGATGATGATTTGCTTGCTGCTTTTTATCGTAGCAAATATGTTTCCAAGGCCATATTGTGGTCTGAATGGGCACGATCATGCTTGTTCAGTAGCTGGTGGTGATTACCCACAGTGCAATGTGTTCTTAAAACAAACATGTGATTCAACCTTTCCACTGTATGTTCTATCATGTGGAAAAAGTCTAAAGAAGAATCAAGCCCTTTTATTTTTGTTTCCTTTTTCTTTTGCTTACATGCACTGACCCTGAACTTCTGTACAGGCCATTTTAAATACGGGCAATTTAAAACCACATTATTACAATCTGGGAAAAGTTAGAACATGTTGCAAGGATAAAAAAATGACTTTTTCTGCACGGTGGCTTGGTGGGTAGCACTGTTGCCTCACAGCAAGAAGGTCCTTGGTTCGATCCCCACGGTGGGGCGGTCCGGGTCCTTTCTGTGCAGAGTTTGCATGTTCTCCCTGTGTCTGCGTGGGTTTCCTTCGGGAGCTCCGGTTTCCTCCCACAGTCCAAAAACATGCAGGCAGGTTAATTGGAGAAATTGAATTGCCCTATAGGTGAATGGGTGTGTGTATGTGTGTGTGTGTGTGTGTATGTGTGTCTGCCCTGCGACGGACTGGCATCCCATCCAGGGTCTTACTCTGTGCCTTGCAGGCTCCAGCATACCCCCCCCCATCCTCACAACCCTAATTGGATAAGTGGTTAAGAAAGTGAGTGAGTGTTTGTGTGAGGACAAATCTGTAGGCCTAATGGTAGGTAGAGCCAAGTGTCATCATAATAACAGTAAAATGAAATATTGTGTGCCCTTGCTCAAAAATGAAGATTTGAGCAACGGTGGAGAAGAGACTACCAATATTCAAACTCACACTGCCCTTTATGCTTACTACATGCTTGGGGTGGCTCCCCAAGAATCAGGATGGAACAAATACCAGAATCCACAAAGATCATTTGGCACATTTAACAGGTCTGATTCTGTGAAAAGTAGATGTTTAAAACTAGACTAAAATATTTAATAAATATAACTTTTAGTGAGATGAGCCCTCCATTGTTGCAGAATATTTCCAGTACCGTTGAAAGAAAAGGTAACTTAGAGATAAAATAGAAATTATATATCACCTATGGACTGAGGTTCTACTTCTTAAGCAAACAGCCAATAACTGCATGCTTATAATATGCAGGAAAGTCTTCACACATTCACAGCCAGATGTCTACATGGACAATGTCTGAGATGCCCTGCAATGAACTGGCACCCTGTCCAGATCTGCTGCGACCCTCACCAGGATAAAGCAGTTGATAAAAATAAAATGAAATGAAGTACTTTCGGTCTATTATAATTCTAGAAATAATGTCTGGAAAATAAGTATCCATGATTTATGGTCAAAAGAAAGAGACATTATATTGGAAAACCAAGGGATGGAATTCACTGGCTTTGGGTTTGGTTAGTATACTGCTAGTGTTATTATTATAGTCATTTAATAATAACATAATGCAGGCTAGGCGGCTGGTTCATAACACAGTCCAAAAATGTGTCAAAACTATTAAAACTGTTATAATGCTATGTATTCCATATACTTTTCTTATTATTCACTTTACATTTTACATATGGTTCTCTGTGGCCAATTTCTTTCCACATAACAAGTGGACTTCCAGATCTGGAACAAATGTAGCTCAGCATGGTTTTCTTTTGGACAGTGGCCCAATACTGGCATGAGTTTACTTAAAGTATCCAATGCAACCAAGGCTGAACTGGCCCATTTTACCTTAAACCTTGTTAAATTCAGTTTGGATCCATTACAGTGTTCACTTTTGGACCAAATGTGGTGCGCCAGTGGTTTTTTTTTTTCAGGTTAATGAAGCAGCAAAGACGTGGTTCAAACTAAATATTCTATCCCTGTTGGAATTTTATATGCAGTATGAACTAACTGATTAATTCAAAAGTATTTACATTTTAAATACTATTTTTATTTGCTATTTAATTATTTTTAGTAGAACTTTTTATATTTAACAAATAAATACCTTTGCCTGTCTAAAATAAAATAAATAAAATTTTTAATAAAAACGCAACAATTATTATAGTCACATTTTTTCATTTAAAACCTTTTTTATGTTTATTATTTTCATACATTTAACATGAATAAAACGCATAAATAAAATAAATAAAATAAATAAATAAAATAAATACAAATTCGTTTTTCTAGTGCTTTGGTTTGTATGGCAGTTAATTATTGGTTAGGCAAGAAAATTTTCATTGCTGAACACTTAAAACATTTAGTAATGTAATGCTACATTAGACATTGTAACAGGGCTGGTTGCACCTCACTACTGAAGCACAAGGTAAAGCCCCGCACCTGCTTGACCAAGGTAGAGCAATTGGGATATAGCAAGTAAAAGTGAACAGAAACAACAGAAAAAAGGGTGTGTTTGAAAACCTAGTGAGCTGCATTGCTGTCTTACTACCTACATAGGCAGCTGCCTCAGTAGAGAGGATTCTAAAAGGTCATCGACTTATAAGGCAAGTTTTTCTAACGCACTACTTAGACAGCAATTCCATCAGTTTTTGCTAACTAAGCTAACACAGTTAGCCTCATGCCATTCAAACCAATGGGATGGGGTGGCACAACATGCTAGCATGTCCACTTACATCTCCCTCCGTGTACCAAAAACAGTTATATTCGCTGACAAGCAAAAATTTGCAAATAAATGACACAAATTAAAAATCTATTATAATTTATTTACATTTGAATATAACTCTGTTCGTTTCTCTGCACCGTCCACCAATTTTTTATTTTTCTGTGAGAAAAGTTGTGCCGCACTGAATGCTGAGATTGTCTTCACCGCTAAGGCAGCATGGGATGTTACTCGTTCTTGAGTCAAAATACCATTGAAATTTTAACATACATTAGTAGTGAGCATATTAAGGCATCTAGGATTTCAAACAGCCTACTTCTCGGGAGCGCATGTAGGATGATGTAAAATGCTGTCTATGTAGAGAGCGCACTAGGTTTTCGAACACACCCACACAAATAACAAATAAAAGACACAAAAACATCCACAGGTGGGAAAGGAGGGCATGAGAAGGAATAGCGCAGAACTGAGAAGTCGTGTCCTTCTATACAGCATAATTTATTGCTTTGAAAAAGCATTAAGCATTACCTCTAATTTCATTTGTTTAGTACTTGGTTGAGCCACTTTTAACAGCTAATACAACTGCATTTTGCAATCAATAACAATAAAAATGAAAATAGTTTAGGGGTGTTAATACACAGTCTGTACTGTGGACCTGTTCAGGGTGTTTCCTCCCCCTAGCCCAATGAATTAGACCGACGGCGACCCTGACCAGGAGGTGGTAAAACATTTTTTAAATGCATTAATAACTTTTAAAAGCAGTACACATTACATTTACACTCAATGTAATTGAAGAAAACCGAGATGTGTACATTATGCATAAGCATGTAAGTCATGCATAAGCATGTTTTTATAGCTATCTAAAATTATTCCTATGTATTCAATAAATAAACCTTTACAAACTGTATTTTAGATACTTTTTATACATGTTTAAACCTATCAAAATACGTAGTGGTCTTTCTAAGTAACGTGGCTAGTAAGTAAAAGAAATCTTTCACCATAGATGAAATTTAGCTAAACACAAACTTCTCTTAACACAATAAAATCAACATGTGTTTAACTTTTAAAAGCCAATGGGAACAAAGCTAACCGCCTTTTATCAAGTCTATTCTATAAAATTCTTTGGAACATAGAAGTTTCTAAACCAAAGCAGCAAAGCCATTAAAAGAAAAAGTATTGCCAAACCATTTTAATGACAAAGTTTGTATTGGTGGTAGTGGTTTAGTAAAGTGTTTCCAAAATACCATTGTGAAAGTATCATAAATACCCAGAAACCTTTTATAATTTAGGTCTGGCCTTTAAATGTCTCCCATTCCAGCACTCTGCTGCCTAGTCACACTGCCAGACTGGGTCAAAATGAGAAGACAGAGAAAGAGTGAAAAGCAATGAGAGGATTTGAAGGGGGGTTGTAAATCTGTTTGCCTATAGTTTTGTGTGAGACTTTCACAGGGGCCCAGTATTCCACAGGCACGCACACAGACATACATATGATACAGAGACACCCACATACCCAAAACCACATACACTATCTATGTAACATAACATTATGTAAGCCTCAAGCTATTAACGGTTTGTTATTTATACAAAGGTCAGACTTTATAGTAGGCTGCAGACTCATTTAGCAATGAGAAAGTATTATTAGCAACAACCATTGTTGGACTTTTGCAATTCGAAACATCATTTCAGAGCAACCACTAATTCTCTTGCAACAGAGATTCTTGTTATGAAAGCAGTGGAGTTTGAGAATTTGTGCCTGCTGTGTTTTAGAAGTAGTTTTTATGCAGATTATCTGCCAGATCATTGGCTTAGGGTCTGTATAATACTGTTCGGAAACTTAAATGGAGAAAAAGATTTTCTTGATTTTACGTAACAACACGGGAATAAAAAAATAAAAATTATATAGAAAAATAAAGTGGAGCTTGGGTTGCGCAGAAGCACATTAAGCTAAGCCACTACCACAGGGTTTGAATCTCAGCAGGTTATTGGCCTGTCAGGCATCTACTTACAGACATGGCAGCTATTTCTGGGGGAAGAGGGGGGTAAGGCCCCACGATGATATAAAAATATCAGTCCTACAAGAAAACACAAAACAAATGCAACAAGACAGATAATTATATATATATTTCAGTGTCCTCAAGCCTTGTACAATCAGTCCCTGCCGCACCAGTGATAAACACTTGTTTTCGTGTTGTCATCAACATCAACAAAGAGAACTACTCTTAGGCCACATGACATCATCTATGAGAGACAGGCAGAGATTAGTCAGTCTTTAAATATGTCATACCAAACCCTTCTACAGAGCCCTTCCACAGAGCCCTTCTACAGAGCCATTATTAGCTGTTAAGTAAATAGGCCTAATATACTCTTACATTCATGCATGTGCTACAAATCACTGTAAATCTTAATAACATGTATGAGGGATCGTCAAAACGTTTCTGCACTTTTATATGTTCATTGGAAGGGCAGAAGGAGTGAGGGTGGGAGGAGTAGTAACTGGTCGTGTCTGAGAGACTGAGAGTTTATAGCCTGGATTTGGTGCCATCTGATTTCCACCTTTTTGGACCACTCAAAGAAGCTTTAAGGGGAAGAAGATTTTCATGTGATGATGATGTGAAAGCAGCGGTGCATCAGTGGCTACACACTCAACCAAAAAAATTTTTTGCTGATGGCATTAAAAAGTTGGTGGATGCTGGAAAAAATGCATCAGAGGGTAACTATGTAGAAAAGTGATGTAATTTGTTTTTTACATTCTTAATAAAGAGAGTTTACAAAAAGTGAGGAAACGTTTTGAAGAACCCTCATAGTTTAATTTTATTTAAATAACTTGATATTTGTATTGGTTTGCAATGTGGATGTTGTCAAGATGGAACTGGAAGATATTTACTTCTAATGGAGCATTGTTGTGGTGCAGTAAGAAATGTAGCCAAAGCCGCTCAGGTGGCGCAGCGGTAAAAACACACGCTGGAACACCAGAGCTGGGATCTCGAATTCATCGTATCGAGTCTCAGCTCTGCCTGCCGGCTGGGCTAAGCAGCCTCATAAACAACGATTGGCCTGTTGTTTAGATAGGGGTGGGATATTAAAAGCTGGATAGGGACTCTCTCATAACTAATGCAAATACGACCTCTCCTGGCTGAGTGCTGTCAGGGTGTGTCTCTCCGTACACAGTGCTGATCCACATTGCACTCGTCAGAGTTGACAAAATGCATATGGCTGCTGCCCACGTGTCAGAGGGGGCGTGGGTTAGCTTCGTTCTCCTTAATCAGAGCGGGGATCGGCATTGGTGGAGAGGAAGCATGACACAATCAGGCAATTGGACGCGCTAAAAAGGGAGAAAAAAGGGGAGAAAATGCATAGGAATGTAGCCAAATCTTTTAGATGATTTTTCTAGCTTTGTAAATGCAATTTAACATTCTGAAACTCATTTCAGTAACCAAATCAAGTCATATACAACTAATGACTCAAAACTTTGTAATCATTAGCAAACAGGATACTAACTGTTGCAAGTTTGTTTGAAATCTTTGCCCATATTTGGTTGATGTAGCTGCTCAACAGCCAGTAGTCACCATTGTTTGGTGACTACTGGAGACAGATATGGACCTGCAGACAGGCCAGCCAAGCACACGCACTCTGTGTCTACAAAGCCATGCTGTTGTTGCCCATACAGAATGAGGCCTGGCATTGTCTTGCTAAAATAAATGTAGACTTTCTGGAAAAAGATGTTGCCTTGAGGTTGGTCAACCAAAACATTAAAAGTCATTTCTTTGTATGTTTGTTGTCTAAATAAGGTTCAAGAAAATTAACAAATCCAGAAGTACAACCATAGCCATAAGCATATAATGTAAAATCTAACTGAAATTAATTAAAGCCATGTGCAGCTATTGTGACAAAGGGGAATTGTTGTTTTTATTTACATGCATTTAGGTGGGCAGCAGGGACACCTGGTCTCTCCTCTCGACCTATCTTCTGTTCTCCAGCCCTCTCTCTTCTTCTCATCTGATGCTATATTCTAATCTCTTCTTCAATAGTTTCCTCACTCACCGCCATGTCACTTTTGTCACTCTTACTGCCCTGTGAGCATTCTTGTACTATCTCTCCTTCTCTCATCTGAACGCACCAGAATAAACATGAAAGAAGTATTATCAGTAAACAACGGGTATGTCTAAACATGAGGTTCAGGAATAAAGTATTGACCCTATCAGATGTAATTTGGTGAATATTACATCAAAAACACTGACTCATTTCATGTTCTATTATATGCTACTATCATCTGACTAGTACTCATTTCCCTACTGCTTCCTACTTTTCTTTTTTTCTGAGGCTGCCGGAAAAAAACTGCCAATGTCACTCCCACCCTTCTTCTTGCTCATAATGACATACTATGAATGAAAGTTGACTGTGTAGTAAAAATAAAACTACTTGCATTTCAATCGAACTAACACTAATGCTGTTTATCATAAGCATGTACAGATACACAGGATACTATATGAATATTCAAAAAATTAAAGCTACTGGGTCATTCCTACAATTCGGTGCCTTTTGTGTCCCCAGTACTGATCATTGTATTTATTAAGTACATTTTAAACAATACAATTTTTAAACATCTTACTGAAATAATTAACACTTTCAAATACTTAACACAATGTTTCCCCCCCCCACCCCGAAAATAAAATGACTGTATACATACTGTTTTTATCTCTTAGATACCAGAGGTTTTCCTATGTCCCCAGTGCAGTACATTCTGATTTAGTGATGGATATATGAGGTTTAATCATGAAAATATCTCAGTCTTTCAGTACTGTTTAAAAGCCTTGGATTTTTTTTTCATCATGAGTTTCATTTTATTGCTGATTATGAGGGTTTTTCACATGTCCCTCAAGTTGCTGTCCACCCTGTTATTTCTTACTACTGTTTTTTTTAAATGAAGAGCTGTTTTGCATGCTGACATCATTCCTGGAGCTCACATGATCTTTTTGGAGGGAAAACAACTGTGGAAGATGAGTGGCTAACTCCTCATTTTAATGTTGTTTTTTCCACATTTTATCCTAAAAGTCTTATATGGTCAACCATAACATGTCCACCCTGTTATGGGATATATGAGGAAAAGTAATACGATTTAATCATTTTAAAAATAATCATACTAAAAAGCAGAGAATTCTTTGTCTGAATTCATTTTTATGCTAGCATGGTTTTGCTTACTCGCTAGCTAATGGCTAATTTTATGTCAGAATGTCCACCCTGTTATGGTCCACCATGTTACAACCTAACACGTAACAGGGTGGACGTCACAGTGTGTATGAGTGTACATGTGTAATTTAGCTTGACCAATATTAGTTTGGAAAAGTATAACATGTCCTTTTTATAATAAAACATAAAAAACAAATAAAAACAGTGTGTAATTTTCAAAAAGTTTTAAGGTCCAAAAGGCACCCAATCCCAGGAATGACCCACCTACCATCTACCATGTCACACATAATTTGTAACACTTTAATGAGACTTCATGTGGGTTTACCAACAAATATACTGTAACTTGAAGACATTAATGTTAGTTGAATATGCCAATGACTTGTTTTGAATTGTTGGTCGCTTTGTAAATGTGTGGCTAACTAACTTTACAGGTAATTTGGTACAGCTATGATAGCTAACATTAGGGATGGTTGATCGAAAATGTTTGTTTCTACTGTATACAATTACTGTCACTTTTTAGCAAAACGTTATTTATTTCCTTAATTACAGTTCCAGCACAAAATGAAGTTTAAAGTTAATTGAAGTCAATGGTGGCTTTACATGCAAGTCAGAGCTGTTATAAATATTTAGCTGAAGTGCTGGTGTTATTTCTATTTTTACATAAGTATATAGGGCGGCACAGTGGCTCAGTGGGTAGCACTGCTGCCTCACCTGGGTTTGATCCCCATGTGGGGCGGTCCGGGTCCTTTCTGTGTGGAGTTTGCATGTTCTCCCCGTGTCTGTGTGGGTTTTCTCCGGAAGCTCCGGTTTCTTTTTACAGTCCAAAGACATGCAAGTGAGGTTAATTGAAGATAGAAAATTGTCCATGACTGTGTTTCACCTTAAACTTGTGAACTAATGAACCTTGTGTAATGAGTAACTACCGTTTCTGTCATGAATGTAACCAAAGTGTAAAACATGACGATAAAATCCTAATAAATAAATAAACACTGGTATATTGAGGGGAAATTTTGAGCATATCTGAATACAACATCTCATATATATTGTGATTACGGCCTTGCTGCTGACATATTAAAGCTGTAATTGCCAACAACAGATTTGCAACAGTCAGCTGCATATTTTTTGTTTAGAAATGTTTATCCAAAGTCAACCGACATTGTGTTTGAATTGTGTGTGTACAGTAATATCATGACCATATTGAAGTTAACGTTGCCTTTATATGCAAGACAGAGCTTTTATAAAGATTTAGCTGAAGTGCTGGTGGCAAGGTGTTACAATAAGTGTCACAATAACAACTGATGTGAATACACCCCTTCATATACACCAATCAGCCATAACATTAAAACCACATCCTTGTTTCTACACTCACTGTCCATTTTATCAGCTCCACTTACTATATAGAAGCACTTTGTAGTTCTACAATTACTGACTGTAGTCCATCTGTTTCTCTACATCTTTTTAGCTTGCTTTCACCCTGTTCTTCCAATGGTCAGGACCCCCACAGGACCCCCACAGAGCAGGTATTATTTAGGTGGTGGATCATTCTCAGCACTGCAGTGACACTGACATGGTGGTGGTGTGTTAGTGTATATTGTGCTGGTATGAGTGGATCAGACACAGCAGTGCTGCCGGAGTTTTTAAATACCGTGTCCACTCACTGTCCACTCTATTAGACTCTCCTACCTAGTTGGTCCACCTTGTAGATGTAAAGTCAGAGACGATCGCTCATCTATTGCTGCTGTTTGAGTTGGTCATCTTCTAGACCTTCATCAGTGGTCACAGGGCGCTGCCCATGGGGCACTGTTGGCTGGATATTTTTGGTTGGTGGACTATTCTCAGTCCAGCAGTGACAGTGAGGTGTTTAAAAACTCTCTCAGTGCTGCGAGCACAACACACACTAACACACCACCACACCACCACCATGTCAGTGTCACATGAGAATGATCCACCACCCAAATAATACCTGCTCTGTGGTGGTCCTGGGAGAGTCCTGACCATTGAAGTAATTGTAGAACTACAAAGTGCTTCTATATGGTAAGTGGAGCTGATAAAATGGACAGTGAGTGCACAAACAAGGAGGTGGTTTTAATGTTATGGCTGATTATTGTTACGGCCATGCTGTTGACATATTGAAGCTGTATATAAGAACCATGTTTAAGCGTCATCGCCCTACCAATATTTACCATAAGGAACGTAATGTTTTATTACATTTTATTTTCAATTTTGGTAGAATAAGACGGGTGTAGCTAATAACCAGAACGTTGTGTATGTAATGAAGTTAAATAAGTTTATGACAAAAGCCTCGTTGTTAATGAATTGTTTGCTATGAGCTCTTTTTCTGTTCAGTATAACGGCCGCCTCAGAGCCATCGTACCGTCACGGAAATTAGCAGACAACGCCGCGAGACCGTTCACTCCTTACGTCATGGTGCTGGCATTGGCGGGAGGGCGTTTGGTCTTCTCGACCAATCGCATCCGCGATTTGTAAATAAGATAACAGTCTAATCCAATAGAAAACGTGCTATGTAAATGAGCTCAGCCGGTCGTGGTGTAATGCGCTCTTTTTTACCTTAGTGTTCAGTCGGTAGCGGTGGATGACAGAAAGGACTTGGAGTTCGTCGAAGCAGATAAAACGGTTCTGGTGAAAATATAACTACTTTTCTTTACTTTACATTGTAATGCTTACAATGACCGTTAACGTCTTTTAAGCGAAGTTTTGCGCTGCCGTTTTATCCGTGTCATATTTGGAGTGTGGCGTACGGAAGAAGCGAACTCACAATGAAGTATAAAGTAAGTGACTTTAAAATAACGTTATTTCTGAAAGAAGATAGAAATACATGTTTCTGGCTCATTGAAGTGTGGTGAAGCTTCTGTACTCTGCATAAAAGCTTACTGTTATGTAATAGGATTTGTATTGGCATGCCATTCACAGTACAGTAGTGGCTGGGTCATTTAAATCTAGGTTTATGAATCTGGATAGTCAAATTGTAAGCAAGATCCATAAATACAGTGACTTACACAAACCCCTGAACTTAAAACACCCCTAAACACACCTTTGGAATGAATTGGAAGGTTGACTGCGAGCCAGGCCAATATCATCCGACATCAGTGTTTGACCACAGTATTACTCTTTTGACTGAATGGACTCAGATTTCCACAGACATCAAAATCCAAAAAGCCATCCCAGAGGAGCGGAGGCTGTTATAGCCTCAAAGGATATGCAATACCCATGGCTTTGGAATGAAATGTTCATGCACTTTTGACCATATAGTGTATATTTACGTTTACATTTTCGACATATAGCAGACCCTTTTTTCCAAAGTGACTTACAATTATGACTGAACACATTTTTTGAGCAATTGAGGGCCTTGCTCAGGGGCCCAACAGTGGCAGCCTGGCGGTAACCTTTTAGTTACTAGTCCAGTACCTTAACCACTGAGCTATCACTGCCCATGTGTATATACATTACATTTACATTTTCAGCATTTAGCAGACTCTTTTATCCAAAGCGACATACAGTTGTGACAGTATACACTCTAAGCAATTGAGGGTTAAGGGCCTTGCTCAAGGGCCCAACAGATGCAACTTGGCAGAGGTGAGTCTTGAACCGGCAACCTTCTGATTACTAGTCCAGTACCTTAACCACTAGGCTACAGCTGCCCTAAACATTAGAAACAGAAAACCAACCAGTATACCTACCATTATATTCATACGCTCATTCATTCATTTACTTGTATTATTTTTCTATTATCTTTAATAGCCGACTCATTCTGGTCAGGTTTGCATCGGAACACTGGGTGGAAATATACTTTGAATATGGTATTCGCTGCAGGTTACCACACACCCATCAATTTTGAATTTTCAGTCCACCTTCTGCATATTTTTATGAGGTAGTTGGTAATGGGGAGACACAGACAGTGGCTGGAGGCAAGAGCTGAACCCTGGTCCCCAAGAACCATATTTCTGTGCTACAATGCTGCCCTGTTGATTTTTACAGTAGCATATGCACTTAATCTATATTAACAAATTAATATAACTAATTAAAGTGTTACACTCTTTTTATTAAGCAGTTAACACAGTTTATTACAAACTCCATGATGCTTAACTGTGAGAAACAATGTGACCTTACTCTAGTATCCCATTTACAAACTTGGCACCATAAATAACAGCTCAGCACATTTGTTGTAACAGATGCTTTGTGTTCCTATATACTTATCTTCCCCTAAATGTTTAAATGACAGTTAAATGACATTATTTGTGGTCTCTGGTGAAAATGACCTTTTCAAACCACCCATTCTTCTGTGTAAGTACAAATTTACCTCTAACTGTGAACATCAGTGATTTAGCTTTGTAATTAAATACCTAGGAGCTGACAGAGAAGCCTATTGAGTAGTAGCAGCTAGTAAATAATGCGAACTACATCTGACCTATCGCGTTACTTAGAGCCACTTTTGAACACATAGGCCATTCGTTTTCTCTTTTCCTTTCATCGCCAGCTTGACCTCAGTGTTGCAATGGTTGTATTTCTTGTTTATTGGTCATGATTGATGGTCAGCGCTACAGTACCTTGTTTTGTGTGGATACGAAACTATGTAACCTTTTTAAGCTCGTTTATTTTTCATGCCATCATTTCTGCTTTATCTTGGCCAGCATCATGGTGGGTCCGGTTTCCCTGGAATCACAGGGTGCAATGCCCAAGTAGGACACTTATCCATCGCAGAGCCTCAGCCAATCTTTCCACCTCAAACACAATGAATCATGTCTGCATGTATATGCATGACTGACCTATAGAACGACGGGGGATTTGAACCCTGAACCCCAGCGGTAGTGGGCTAGCATAATTTTTCTGCTGCTCCACCCAAGTGCCTACTCATTTATTTACATTATGTAATGTATGTTATGAGTTTCAGTGAGCTTTTTTGGTGGCATATAAAATCCTGTAAATAAACCTTATAGAGCCATGGTGAATGTATATTTAACTATGTGCTATTTAAGCTGTAGAATTCAGGAGCAAAAGTAACGACAGAGAAAACTGAACCAAATGACACCATTGTGTCTTCATCATTCAAGGTTAGAATGGTTTCTGACTGAACTCCTGGAAATCAGTGTAATAACATAAACTGGTTTATCAGTGAAAAGGCAGACTGGGGAATAAACTTGCATTTTTACTTGTCAGGGTGGCACAGTGGGTAGCACTATCGCCTCACAGCAAGGAGGTCCTGAGTTCGATCCCCAGGTGGGGTGGTACGGGTCCTTTCTGTGTGGAGTTTGTATGTTCTCCCCGTGTCTGCGTGGGTTCCCTCCCACAGTCCAAAGACATTGAAGTGAGGTGATTTGGAGACACTAAATTGTCCATGACTGTGTTCAATATAACCTTGTGTAATGAGTAATTACCGTTCCTGTCATGAATGTAACCAAAGTGTTAAACGTGACGTTAAAATCCTAATAAACAAACAAACTTTGCAGTCATTGGTTCAGTTTCTTTGGCATTTTTGCTTGTTCGAAGGTTTTGAGGCGTAAAAGCAAAATGGTCAAAACTTTGAGTGTACAAAACAGTAAATTAAACAAATTTCTGCTGCCTACTCCCATATACTGTTTGACTGTTTTAAAGGATGTGTACAGTTTCATAGACAGACATAGCCCTGGAAACACACCTATACTCACACTAGGCTTTATCTCAAAAGGAATTCTGGTGTGGATTGTCAGACATGTTTGCCTAGTGGGAGGAGGGTGCATTCATTCAGAACTTGGCCTCCAAGTGTAGCGATCTCAACATTTACATTCTCTTTAGGGCCTTTCAAGTGGATGGGATGCTCCGTGTCCTACTATGGTGCTAGGCCAGAGCTGTTCTTGAATGGAATGCTTTTGTGTGCTTCACACTGTCTGGGGAACGAGGGCTAGTTGGCAGCAGTTGAACTCAGATCGGCTTGTTTGAATTTCATTACCGTTACCACACTATTTTTCTTCTCTGTCTGTCTACTCTCTGCTCTTTAAATCTCCTATTGGATGCATGTGTTTTGAATTGGAGGCTTAATCATCAGACCATATTAGGATTGCAGAAGCTTGCATACCTCAAATAACTTCTTTAAGACTCACAATATCAGACCACAATGGTACTTGACTTGCTGTACAGCCAGGCTATTTTGGATCTGTTGGATCTGTTTATTGGCAGGACTGCAGGTTTAGTCATTCAAATGTTACTTCAGTACAGGGGCTCGGCTCTTGTCCTTTTTTTAAGTGGGAACTTTCTTTTAGGGCAGTGATAGCTCAGTGGTTAAGGTACTGGACTTGTAATCTAAAGGTTGCCGGTTCAAGCCCCACCACCGCCAAGTTGCCACTGTTGGGCCCCTGAGCAAGGCCCTTAACCCTTGCTAAAAATTGTGTTCAGTCATAACTGTAAGTCGCTTTGGATAAAAGCGTCTGCCAAATGCTGAAAATGTAAATGTGAAATGTAGATGTGTGACCTGCAGGTGGGGCTTATTCATCACATTATATTTTTTGTTTGCCCACATTGCCTTGGAATATAGCCTATTCTATATTACTAAAAAGTTTAAATTCTCAGGTTTAGAATCCCTGCTGTAGTTCTTGAATTATATACCTTGATATGCTAAACATCGTAACTGCAATCTTTGTTTAACTTCAGGGTTAAAGATTTATAACGATAGAGATGAAGTCAGCTTTGGTTAGCTTTGGTTGTTGATGTAAAGGCAAACGTTTTTGTCTCTTGAATTGAGTTCACAATTGTATACACCGATCAGGCATAACATTATGACAGGTGAAGTGAATAACACTGATTATCTTTTTATCACGGCACCTGTTAGTGGGTGGGATATATTAGGCAGCAAGTGAACATTTTATTCTCAAAGTTGATGTGTTAGAAGCAGGAAAAATGGGCAAGCGTAAGGATTTGAGTGAGTTTGGCTAAACGACTGGGTCAGAGCATCTCCAAAACTGCAGCTCTTGTGGGGTGTTCCCAGTCTGCAGTGGTCAGTATCTATCGAAAGCGGTCCAAGGAAGAAACAGTGGTAAACCGGTGACAGGGTCATGGGCGGCCAAGTCTCACTGATGCACGTGGGGAGCGAAGGCTGGCCCGTGTGGTCCGATCCAACAGACGAACTACTGTAGCTCAAACTGCTGAAGAAGTTAATGCTGGTTCTGATAGAAAGGTGTCAGAATACACAGTGCATCACAGTTGCAGGGCTGTTTTGGCAGCGAAAGGGGGACCAACACAATATTAGAAAGGTGGTCATAATGTTATGCCTGATCGGTGTAGACCTGTGTTATATTTTTCTGTGTGTAGTTAAAAAGTTGCAGACAATTATGTTGCAACAACTATGATCATGTTTATTTGACGTCCTGTATAAAAGAAATCTCTTTTCTAAATTCTCAGCCACGTTTCATAATTTCTCTAACATTAAAATTGGATAAAGTAACTTTGTACAGTCCAGACCAGCAGCCAAGTTTTGTGAAAGCACCTTATTTTTTTAAATAAGTAAAATTTAAACACTTTATCATGGTCACCGTCACAATGGGTCCGGTTTCCCTGAATCACTGGGTGCAATGCAGTAATACACCCCAGACGGGACACCAATCCATTCTCCCCCCAGACATAGTCAATGATGTCTGTATGAAGACAGTCAACCAGCCAATAGCATCACTGGGGATTTGAACCCTGGATCCCAGGTTCCCTTTTTCAGACATGGACAGTTGTGTCTGTAGGATGCCCAACCAGGTCAGTAGCACTGCTGAGATTTTAACTCAGCTTGCTGCACCAATTACATTTCACAGCAGACATGAGATATACTATATGTCAGCGCCAACTTTTCAATATTGGCTTGATGCTTGTGAGCCCTTAGCACTCTTACAGCTTTAAAATTGTGGTGCTCAGATTCACATTTATCCTCTGATGAAGTCATAAGAATAAACTAGGCTTTTTTTACACTCCAAGGGTGAAGATGGCTGCCAAGTAGGTCAGACACACAATAATCTCCAGTTTAGGAATAACATCCACATATTATATTTAGCTAATTATTTAAAATCCCACTACTTACAAGTAGGGCTGGGCGATATATCGAGATTTTATAAAATATCGATATATTTTCATACGCGATATAAGATAAGACAATATCGCATATATCGATATAGATGTTGCGTTCCAGTTAGATCAGACAGTTCGTCTTTCTCTTCTCCCAGTTTGTCTCTGCACATGTTCACCTGCCCCACCCCTCTCCCTCACTGAACACAACTCGCCCCTCCCCACCGCTTCACCAGTAATTCCTGCAGGCAGCGATAGCATGGAGACGGATAAAGACATGACAGAAGCTATCGAAGAGGAGCTGCTTACTAAAAAGAAAAATAATGACTAATTTTGGAATTATTTGGAGATGGTTCGAATTCAAAGTGTCAGATGAGCAGCAGAATAATGTATTCTGTAGAGAATGCCGAAAACAAGTCCAGACTAAAGGTTCCAGCTCCGTGTACCTTTGGTCATTAGTTTTCACTTCAAATCCCAAAGTTAAAAAACAAGAAAACGAGTCGTTATTCGTTTCAAAAACCAATACAAGGGCATGCACGCGCTGACATGCACGTATTTACTTCACATTAAGTGTTGAGAAAGTAATAATAACGTAACGGTGCGTCTCCTGTTGTTCTGACTCTTGTGTTTGTATATGTGATGTGCATATACTTGCTCTATCTGTAAATACAAACATTATGGGGATTTCTGTACTGGATGTTGTACGTGGTTGTGTTAGTTTATACTGGACGATCGCCCGACGTCCGACACGTCATTTATTTATTTATCTTTTATTATACAGTAGTATTTCTTGTTGTCGGCCAATAAACAACCAAACATTATTAAATTGCATGAACTAACTCTGCAGTAAACAAGGAGCAAACAGCAATTAAACAGCAAATAAATCTGTTAAATAATAATAAAGTGCATGAAGCAGAACACTGATTAAAATGCATTAAATGTTGTAATAGTTACACAGTAACATGAACGATTAGTTCTGCCTGTATTACAGAACTAAGTTCTATACGTAAAAAAAATAAATAATGTAAATGTTATGGCGACATATACATAAAATAATGTCCAAACATGTGGGGGTGGGGTGGGGGGTTAACGAGGGGTTTACTTTAACGGGGTTTTACTTTTAATGTCACACAAGCTCAGCCGGAAACCGTGTCATTCCGACATCTTCCCTACACACTCGCTCCCTGCGCCCTATAGTACACTTAACATTCTTAAAGGGCCAGACAATATATTTGTAATTCACAATACACAACAGGAGATGCCTTAGAAAACAACTTTTTTTTTCTTAGAATAGCTCTTTTTTTTTTTTTTTTTAAGGAAAAATAGTTCTTGTGTAAAGCTTGCCAAGCATGAATATTAATAAAAGTGCCTGTAAAAAAACTGGAACAAAAATGTATTTTTGTTATTACCTTATGGGATAAAAAATATTGAGATATATTTATCGTATATCGCCGTTCAGCAAAAAATATCTAGATATTATTTTTGATCCATATCGCCCAGCCCTACTTACAAGCCATGTTTTCTCAGCTAACAGATCAGTACTGTAGTAATAAAGTACCTAAAAGGCATGTCTGGATCATTTGCCAGCTTTAAATGACAGAATATGAGTAGTCATTTACCAATTTACCAGGGTTTGGTGACTCAATATGTTACTAAGATACAACGTGTTATTACATACAGTAGAGTAATGTAGCTTATACTATATTTAAAATATAGGATATTCTTGGGTAGCACAATGCTACAGTGTGCAAGCCCACCACTGGTTAGATTTGTTCAAATCTCACCTGTGCTTTTGACAGGCAAGGCACCTACACGATTGTGTTTGTGGTAGGAGGGTCAATGGCCTCTGTTGGCCGGTTGAGGCATCTGCACAAGGGGTGGTTGAACATAGATGGCATGGCTCTCATACATGATACTGTGGGCTGCTAAAGACCCTTCTCTTAGCAGGTTAAGTGATTGACGGCAGCTCACTTTCACAGTCAAAATTGGGGCATTACAGTCTACGGCACTTCTCGGTCTAAGGTGGGGCAGCAGCAGAATTTAGAACAGGCTTATTTTTGTGATCGTTATTAAAAGTAAACTCATATACATTTTATCTTTTGTTTAGTTGGTTATTATTTGTTTAGCTTTTTGAATTAGAATAAAATGCCTTTATTTGTCATATATTCATATACAGGTGTACAGTACAATGAAATTCTTTCTTCGCCTATCCCAGCTTGTTTGGAAGCCGGGGTCAGAGCGCAGGGTCAGCCATCATATGGCGCCCCTGGAGCAAAGAGGGTTAAGGGCCTTGCTCAAGAGCCCAACCTTTCAGTTGATAGCCCAAAGCTCTACCCACTAGGCCACTACTGTCCCATTTATTTTATGAATTATATAAATTAGTAATAATATTCCCCTTTTCCTGATGTAGTTTCCTCTTGCACCTACTCTGGTAATGCGGACAAGTGTGGAAGATCACACTATGCTCTTTGTATTCATTAGTCGTATTTAAAAGTTGGCATCAATGTTACAGCTTTAATGGACCCACATGCCATGAAGGCCATATACAGCGGGTGGGGACTACCGTATGATGTGCAGCATTTGTATATGCAGACCCCATGAAAGAACCCAGCATGAATGAAAGTGACATCAGTCACTAATGTGGTAGTTCCACAGCATCCCCCCTTTTATAGCCACTGCATTCACATAAAACACAAAACCGCTGTTGCGCCGGCTTGTTTCCTATGGAGTTAGGCGGGGCCACTTACTTTGTTGCTGTGCAACCTTGAGACAAATTGTTTATATGACGTAGCCAAAAGCCAAGCACAGACGAGGTGGAACAGCTTTCCCTATCAAACACACTGGGGGAGATTTTCAACCAAGACAAAGCAAGAACAGTTCTCAGCTTTCTCACAATCATAAAATTAAAGACACTAATCTAAGATAAAAGTACCATAACAGGACTTTATCTGGAAATAATATGAACAGTGAACTGATATTCCATGAATAAAGCGACAGCCTTTCCTGCCATAATACCGCCAACGAGCGAACATGGTGTTTAACCAAACCAAAACAAAACAAACAGACAAAGTGGACAGAAACAGCATGGCGACTAGTGAGCTATGAAATGTGGAGACAGGGTTTGCTTTTTAAAGTGCAATCCTGCCTTTTCTAATCCTGTATTCACTTGCTGTGGCTACCCCGCCCAGTCTTTTCTTAATACCATTGTTGGTTGTGCCCTGTGGCATGTGAGCAAGTTGGATTTTCATTGCTTCAAACCATTTAAAAAGCTTTGTTTCACAACACATCAACCTTAACTGTATATCTGGTGAAATGATTTCTGATTTCACTATTGCAGCATTAACAGAGCACTGCTCTTATGTGGCCATGACTTAGTAAGTAAGGTAAGGTGTGGCTACAAAATCTTTTTATTTTGGCCACAGCTAATATAAAGCATACAGAATCTGATATATGCTCTCAGGGGATTCATATGTATGACTGTCATGAAATGCTTTATATATGTTAATGCTCAAACTTAAATCTAGGTTTTTTAAATATATATTTTCTTGTTTTATGCATTTTCTCCCCTTTTCTCCAGACTTTTTAGCGTGTCCAATTGCCCGATTGAGTCATGCTTCCTCTCCACTAATGCAGACCCCCGCTCTGATTTGAGGAGAACGAAGCTAACCCACGGCCCCTCCAACCTATTCCCCCCCATATTTGCAAATCAGCCTTGTGTACGGAGAGACACACCCTGATCCGCACTCTTTTCCCGCCTCTGTGTAGGCGCCATCAATCAGCCAGCAGAGGTCGTAGTGCATCAGTTACAAGGAGCCCCTATCCGGCTTAATACCCCACCCCTACATGAACAACAGGCCACTCGTTGTTCATGTGGCTGCTTAAACCAGCCGGATGGCAGAGCTGAGATTCGATACGATGTATTCAAAATCCCATCTCTGGTGTGCTAGCGTGTGTTTTTACCGCTGTGCTACCTGAGCGGCATCTAGTTTTAAACCAAACTGGATATATCATGTTTGCTTATCTCGTTCCCAAACCTTACTAAGTTATTTTTTTTATGTAAACAGGATGTCACCACATCTTTAGAATGCAACATTTCAAAAAGGAGTGCAACTGTCAAACTTAAACCCTCGAGTACCTCCTATATGCATACACAACATGCACACTTGTACACAGGAGGCTTGTATGTGCAGTTAGAATCATACATTTCAGTCAAAGGAATCATGTTTTTTAGTAGTGTGGCCTGTCTGTGCTTTATAGAATAGAACGCCTTTATTTGTCATATATACAGGTGTACAATGAAATTCTTTCTTCATGTATCCCAGCTTGTTTGGAAGCTGGGCTCAGAGCGCAGGGTCAGCCATCGTATGGCGCCGAGAGCAGAGAGGGTTAAGGGACTTGCTCAAGAGCCCAACAGTGGCTTTATGGCAGATTCAAAATCTCAACCTTTCAGTTGATAGCCCAAAGCTCTACCCACTAGGCTACCACTGTCCCATTTACCTTTCAGCACTGGTACACAGTTTGAGAAACACATAACTCATTAAAGCATTATAGATGTGTTTACATAATGACTTTGTTGTACAATACATACTGTAGTTATTCTTTAAATTTTTACCCTACAGATACAGTAAGTTCAGTTCTTATTCAAACCTGACATGATAAACCACATAGGTCAACTGTAGTTCAGCTCACATCAGTTATGTTTTGAACAGGTGCGCAGGTGTTTGGAGACTTCCTGTCATCCGGCACCTCCAGCTAATGCTGTTATTACTCGTAGCCATCGCTTAAAAAAACCCCATGGATAGGCGTTAAGGATTAAAGTTTATTGCTCAATATGAAGTGACAGCTGCCGTAATTCAGAAGGTTCTGACACACATTTCCCTTCAGTACAGAGAAAAGAGGCCCCTGCCTGTATATACACAGACTGACTGATACTCCGTCCAACCTCTAGTCAGGCTTATGTAATAAGTGTGGTAGGAATAGTTTTCTGACCACAGTTAAGAATAATTAGGTGATCCAAAGTTCTGGGATTTTTTCCACCTCTCTCTATTAGGCTCTTGTCTCTTTCCCTTCCTCTCTCTTTTTCTTTGTATGGGTTCAAGTTGCAGGCCTGGTTCAAAGAGAGGATAGCTGTAGGAGAAGAAAAGGGTGGAAGGTTATGGTGAAGAATAGGATGGAAATGAAAGGCAAACAGTTGATCTTACATTGGGGAACTGTAACAAAGCTATATTTACATTTTTGATATTTACTTTTAACTAGTTATACCTTTGGGAGGCACGGTGGCTAAGTGGGTAGCACTGTCGCCTCACAGCAAGAAGGTCCTGGGTTTGATCCCCAGGCGGGGCGGTCCGGGTCCTTTCTGTGTAAAGTTTGCATGTTCTCCCCGTGTCTGCGTGGGTTTCCTCCGGGAGCTCCGGTTTCCTCCCACAGTCCAAAAACATGCAGTCAGGTTAATTGGAGACACTGAATTGCCCTATAGGTGAATGGGTGTGTGTGTGTGTGTGTGTCTGCCCTGCGATGGACTGGCAACCCTAATTGGTTAAGCGGTTAAGAAAGTGAGTGAGTAGTTATACTTTTTACTCCCAGTCTAGCACATTTGTAATCATTTTCTTGTATTCATTGTCATCAACCACTTTATCCTGTTGAGGGTAGCAGACAAAAACACCGGGCGCAAGGAAGAAATACCCTGGACAGGGTGCCAATCTATCCCAGGGCTTTGTTACCGCCTCAGACATAGTCAATCATGCGAAGTTGCAAGAAGTTGAGGTGATGAAACTGAACAAGTGTACAAAGTCATAGCGATTGTGTTAGAGAGGTGAAGAGAGGTGGCAGAGAAGAGGTTGCTGCGATTCTCCTTGTGGGTAACAAGAATGGACAAGATTAGAAACGAGCTTATTAGAAGGACAGGGCAGGTACATTAAGAAGGAGAGATTGAGATGGTTTGGGCATGTGCAGAGGAGGGACGGGTTTTATTAGGAGAAAGATGCTGAGGATGGAGCCACCAGACCACCTGGGGTGGTAAAGAAAAATGTTTAGGACAGGGCAGGATGGAGATGAATGATCAGCTGTGGCGACCCCCAATGGGAACAGCCAAAAGAAAAGACTTTTATTCTGTATAGAATATATCTGTGCTCTTAATTGGAATCTCTGGTGTTGGAAATGATTTTAAATGACAGTTTAAATTAAAGCATTTATTGAACAATTACTTCTTTGTTGGTTATCAGTTAACCAGCTAATCAATGACATTCCAGAGAGCCATTGCTTTCAATTCATTTTTAGATTACTGGCTGAATATGGGTGCTTGTATAGAAGGTACTATATATATTCTTTTATGCACAAATGAAAAAAAGATGAGGGATCAGGGAGCTTCAGAAGAATAGTTCTTATGTCTTTGTGTGTGTGTGTGTGTGTGTGTGTGTGTGCGCGCTGTGGGGGAGGCACCAAGCATAAAAGCATAACAAACACTTCTTTCCAGGCATCCCAAATTCACTACGCTGAGAACAACGGCTGTTCACAAAGCAGGTCTCAACCAGTGCCCTACCACACTGTCTCTTTCTTTGTGAATGGTCTTCACTCACACACACACACACACACACACACATATTGAAAACGATTAGAACACAGTTGATATATTGTAGGGCATTAGGTTGTTATGCAGGCTTAGGTTGGGGTACCTTAGTTTTGTGGATCAGCTGAGCTTAAATAAACATATCAGGCTTGCTGTAAGTATTCAGAGTATTCTAAATATATATATATTTCTTCCGACAGATGATGCAAATCAAACTTCAAAATTGTAATAAAATACACTGATCAGCCATAACATTAAAACCACCTCCTTGTTTCTACACACACTGTCCATTTTATCAGCTCCACTTACCATATAGAAGCACTTTGTAGCTCTACAATTACTGACTGTAGTCCATCTGTTTCTCTGCAAGCTTTGTTAGCCCCCTTTCATGCTGTTCTTCAATGGTCAGGACCACCACAGAGCAGGTATTATTTAGGTGGTGGATCATTCTCAGCACTGCCGTTACACTGACATGGTGGTGGTGTGTTAGTGTGTGTTGTGCTGGTATGAGGGAATCAGTCACAGTAGACACTCCTACCTAGTTGGTCCACCTTGTAGATGTAAAGTCAGAGACGATCGCTCATCTATTGCTGCTGTTTAAGTTGGTCATCTTCTAGACCTTCATAAGTGGTTACAGGACGCTGCCTACGGGGCGCTGTTGGCTGGATATTTTTGATTGGTGGACTATTCTCAGTCCAGCAGTGACAGTGAGGTGTTTAAAAACTCCATCAAGATTACTGTGTCTGATCCACTCATACCAGCACAACACACACTAACACATCACCACCATGTCAGTGTCACTGCAGTGCTGAGAATGATCCACCACCCAAATAATACCTGTTCTGTAGTGGTCCTGGGAGAGTCCTGACCATTGAAGAACAGCATGAAAGGGGGCTAACAAAGCTCGCAGAGAAACAGATGGACTACAGTCAGTAATTGTAGAGCTACACAGTGCTTCTATGTGGTAAGTGGAGCTAAGAAAATGGACAGAATGTAGAAACAAGGAGGTGGTTTTACTGTTATGGCTGATCAGTGTATATGTTATGAATGTAGTGAGGTGACAAGGTGATTTGTAGTGTAGTCCATTAAAACAGATCAAGTCTTTTTACTGTAAGATGTTTCATATGCTCAGTGGGCTAAACTGTAGTAAACTAGTTCGTATGTATATGATCCGTATCTGGTGAGTGGTAGCTCAGCGGTAAAATTACAGGGCTAGTAACTGGAAGGTCACTGGTTCAAGCCCCACGTCTGCCAGAATTCCACTGTTGGGCCCCTGAGCAAGGCCCTTAACCCTCAATTGCTTGTAATGTATGCAGTCTCAATTGTAAGTCGCTTTGGATAAAAGCGTATACTAAATGCTGAAAATCTAAATGTAAATATACAGAAAGACCTGTCTGCTTTACTCCCTAATGTTTAAGTCGAGTGTGAAGTCGAGAGCACATGTGCTGTGAGCTTTCTGCTCATACGTGAAGGCCCCTCAGATGATTATGTGTCCTAGGCTTGAAATGATTAGCCAGCTCTGTTCTATGGAATTAGAAAAACCATCATTTTAACCCCTCACCTCTCTTGCACTAGTCCTATATTCCTATTAAATGAGCTAAAGGACATCAGACAATAGTCATACCCCTGTCTGTTAAGCATAAAATAGAAAGAAAATGCCTGCTGAGAAAATCTGACAGCAAGAATGCCATTTCTAAATGCTCAATGTCAACAGCATCCGGCTATCATAACACATTCTCGGTCTGCTGAGCATCTGGCTTTGTTTTGGGTGTCTTCAGGATGTATGTAAAGAACTGAAAGTGTGTGTGTGGGGCACTTTGCTGACTAGCTGTACAAAAGATTTTCAAGCCTCAAGCTGTTTCTCTGCAACCGATTCAGAACTGCTTAGGGCTGCAGAGTGAAGATTCACTTTCAGATAGAGAAGATGTTTTAAGGACAAAGAAAAAAGGTCTTTGCGGTATTTATTATTATTATTATTATTATTATTATCATCATTAAGAGCCATCTGTTTTCTGTTTGGGCTTGCAGACTTTTTAATGGCTTGTTTGTTATTCTTCTAATTATATTCATCATTCTGCTTTCATCTTTTTTCTTCTGATAATTGTTCAGCATCTTACAGCTTCAGTTTGGTTATCTTGGCTGTAAGAGAGAGGTTAGGTTTGATATGGTCTAGAATTCATTTCTTTGCCTTCTTTGATGGCCGAGGTACTCTCAAAAGTCTTTGCCAGCAGCAAAGTTCAAAGGCATTAATATTCTTTCTGTTTTATTCCATGATAAGACTTACCAATTACATTGTATTTCCATATGAAAGGACAAACTAACAAAAACCTGAACTTACTTACTTAATACGGAGTATGTGTGCAGTTTGCATCCAGAAGATTGCCAAAAGTATTCGCTCGTCTGCCTTCACACACATATGACATCCCATTCTTAATCCATAGGGTTTAATATGATGTCGGACCACCCTTTGCAGCTATAACAGCTTCAACTCTTCTGTGGAGGCTTTCCACAAGGTTTAGGAGTGTGTTTATGGGAATTTTTGACCATTCTTCCAGAAGCGCATTTGTGAGGTCAGAAACTGATGTTGGACGAGAAGTCGCAGTCTCCGCTCTAATTCATCCCAAAGGTGTTCTATCGGGTTGAGGTCAGGACTCTGTGCAGGCCAGTCAAGTTCTTCCACACCAAACTCACTCATCCACGTCTTTATGGACCTTGCTCTGTGCACTGGTGCGCAGTCATGTTGGAACAGGAAGGGGCCATCCCCAAACTGTTCCCACAAAGTTGGGAGCATGAACTTGTCCAAAATCTCTTGGTATGCTGAAGCATTAAGAGTTCCTTTCACTGGAACTAAGGGGCCGAGCCCAACTCCTCACTCGGCACAATGCAGTCAGACAAGTACCGTTCTCCTGGCAACCGCCAAACCCAGACTCGTCCATCGGATTGCCAGACGGAGAAGCGCGATTCTTCACTCCAGAGAACACGTCTCCACTGCTCTAGAGTCCAGTGGCGGCGTGCTTTACACCACTGCATCCGACGCTTTGCATTGCGCTTGGGGATGTAAGGCTTGAATGCAGCTGCTCGGCCATGGAAACCCATTCCAAGAAGCTCTCTACACACTGTTCTTCAGCTAATCTGAAGGCCACATGAAGTTTGGAGGTCTGTAGCGATTGACTCTGCAGAAAGTTGGTGACCTCTGCGCACTATGCGCTGACATTTTAAGTGGCTGTCGTTCCTAATCGCTTCCATTTTGTTATAATACCACCGACAGTTAACTGTTGAATATTTAGTAGAGAGGAAATTTCACGACTGGTTGCACAGGTGGCATCCTATTCACTGAGCTCCTGAGAGCGACCCATTCTTTCACTAATGTTTGTAGAAGCAGTCTGCATGCCGAGGTGCTTGGTTTTATACACCTGTGGCCATGGAAGTGATTGGAACACCTGAATTCAATGATTTGGATGGGTGAGTGAATACTTTTGGCAATATAGTGTATGTATTCCTTCTTGAAATACTGTCATTCAACTATTCTTTAAAAGAACGCATGCGATAAAGGTCTACACAGGGGTTATAGTCATGCTGGAACGAGAACAGGGCTTTCACAAGATTGGAAGCGTACTAATACAAATATATATAGTGTTATATCCATTTTAGCAATGGGTGTTGCTAAAGCACTATAACTTAGTTGTTAGGAGGAGTGTCCACATACTTTTGGCCATATAGTGTACTCCACAGTTGTACTCCATGCATTACTTTCCAGACCTTCTCATGGAAAATTAAACTAGATCAGCCACTGTATTTAACAGCTGACAGCAGACATGTATTGAGGGCATGCTTTGTGTTCCGCCATCCAGAAGTGGAAAATATGCTACACGTTGACTGATAAGATCATACTCGTTTTTGCTCACAGGTCTGGGTTTTGTGGTTTTCAGTGGGGTTTATAATTGGCATCTGCGTCATTAATGTCTGCTGTGGTTGGCAAAGGGATTAACAGATTTTTTTAATTAGTCTGTGCTGTGTTTGGAGTTTGGAATTAGCATTTATAACTATTATGTTAAGCCTGTACATTATCATTTTACTCTAAAAGGTCTATACACAGGTTGACCTCTTCATGTTATTAAACAGCTAAATACATTGACAGTGTTCTTAGAGTTAGTTTGTTTGTTTATTAGGATTTTAACGTCATGTTTTACACTTTGGTTACATTCATGACAGGAACGGTAGTTACTCATTACACAAGATTCATCAGTTCACAAGGTTATATCAAACACAGTCATGGACAATTTAATGTCTTCAATTCACCTCACTTGCATATCTTTGGACTGTGGGAGAAAACTGGAGCACCCGGAGGAAACCCACGCAGACACGGGGAGAACATGCAAACTCCACACAGAAAGGACCTCCCGGACCGCCCCACCTGGGCATTGAACCCAGGACCTTCTTGCTGTGAGGCGACAGTGATAACCACTGAGCCACCGTGCCACCCCTGTTCTTAGAGTTAAAAATTGATATCTAGTATCCAGGTGTAGCTGATGTAGCCAGTTTTTGGTAGTATTTGTGGCATGTTGTAATACCAGTGGTGCTGTATCTAGTGCTATTTAATTTTCATGTTTCTGCTACCACTTAATTTTGTTCAGGATCGCAGGGGTTTGTCTCTCAGAATCACTGAGTGCACGGGAGTAACACACCCCAAACAGGATGCCAATCTATTCCTAGGGACATAGCCAATCATGTCTGCATGTAGGTGCACAACTGGCAGATAGCACAGCTGGGATTTCAAACCCTGGATCCCAACGATAGTGGGCTAGTGTAATTTACCACTACACCACCCGAGCGCCTCTAGTGCTACATCTGTATATCTTTGCCTGTATAAGACAACAGTTGTCCAGTTTAGTTCATGTTTACATGAATATTGAGAGCAAAAAAGGGAATCGATACTTAAATTAGCGACTCGGTACCTGTTTTTTCCGTGTTTAATGTGGTTTGACACTTCTTATGATGTATCATGCTATATTTTATCTCTGCTGAATAGAGCTCATGACTATGCACACTACATTCAGGAATGTTAATAGCATTTGACTAGGATTATATGGACTATACCCACGAAGTGTACTAGACCTTGGTAATGTTTGTTTTCCTTCCCAATCTTCCTACACCCTATGCTAAATAATTACAGTGAATGCATTAAATGAACAGATGTAGCTAATAAGCTCTGATTTCATATGGGGTTGTGTGTATAAAAATACCTGCAAACAGTGTACTAGGTGACACACTAAATCAGCACAACATGGCTTATCCATTTTGCTCATTTGCCTTAATTAATGAGTTGCTCTCTTAAATTAAAATGTTTCCCTTCTACTACGCTGAAATGCATTCCATAATAATGCCAAATCTGCATTATTTAATGTTTCACAGATGTGAATCTATTCCTCTCTCCACATTTTGCCCCCTATGCAAGTCGATTGATGGTGCTTTTTCCACATAAACACATAGACATTTATTATTAGTTTGCTAGTTGTGGATTTTTTAATAGTCGTTATACCGTGTTGACTATGTGACTATGTGGCACTGGTAGCTTAATGGTTGGGATACTGGACCAGCAATTAGAGGGTTACTGATTCACTGCCAGGTTGCCGCTGTTGGGACCTTAGGCCTCATGTGCTTAGATTGTAATTGTTCATAATTATAAGCTGCTTTGGATCAATGCTGGCAGCATCTTTAGTTGTGTTGGCACTGTTGCTTTTCTAAGTTCCTCTCTTTTGTTTGTCTGGTGAGCATTTGGGTTGGAACTTGCTGGTGGATTGAGTAGCTGGCAGAGTTGCATCCAAGTGCTCTTTTATTCTCTCCAAACCCAGTACCAGTGTTTTTCTGTTTTCTGGCGATCGTGGTTTTGCTCCACTGGTGGAAAGCCTGTCTCGCTTTGGGCTGTGGTTTTAGTTTGGTTGTTTTTTTGTGTACTTTTTGAGTTTTATTACTTTGTTTATTCATTATTTTTTATTTACCTGTCTTTGTTTTGATGTTTTGTTTTCAGCCAAAGAATTGTTCTGCCTTGGCTAAGCCTTCTGTAATTAGGTGGGTGTGAGACCTCTCCAAGTCTCTGTCCAGCCAATAGATAAACAGGTGTTGAGACAAACTTTGGGAAGACATTAAGACCACCTGCCTATTATACTGTCAAAACAGCTCAGATCCATTAAGACATGTATTAGCATGGGTACTTTGATTGGCCTGTAACTATGCAGCCCCATACACTGAAATGTTTGATGTGTGTTGAGACACATCCCCCTCATTGCTAGTATTAACTTAATCTGCAGTTTGAGCCACAGTAGTTCCTTTGTTGGTCTGTACCAGGCACTTTAGGCTTCATGTCCTAAACAGGTGATGAGTCTTGGCTGTACAACAACCTGTTGGTGGTTAATGGCCTGTCCCTCCTTGTACCACTGCCCTTGTAAAAGTCAAAGTAAATGTAAGAAACACTGCATACCGTCCCAACTTATTCTGATTTGGGGTTGTATTATTCGTGTCAGTCTTTAAACTATGCATTATTTCCAACTGTCTTTTATTGTTTTAATGATGTCCCTTACAAAATGTACAAAATAGCCACCCTCAAACCTAGTCGTTCATGTCTGTGCAGGGCTCTAGACTAACTTTTTGCACTGGTTGCACTGGTGTGCCTAACTTCTTTTCTTAGGTGCACCAGCACAAAAGTTTGGTGCACTAAAATTTTCGACCGCATCGCATTTAACACCTCAGAAGCACAATTCTACAAGAAAGGTAACTTACTGAAAAAGTGTTGTTGCTTAAAGTGCTTCACTGAGCTGAAATTTAAACTCAAGATAAATGAAATAAAAAGAAAATCTAAATTAAAAGTGCAAGTGTTTTAAGGGCTTCAAATCTCATTTAATAATAAGAATATTATATATGGTTAATGCAGTAACGAGACGCATATTATTGACATAGGCTACATGACATTATTACATTTTGAGTCAGTTTGCTGCTGATATTTTTAAAGTGCCTTAAAAAAGATGAACTGTGTGATATGAGGTGGTAAAAGTGACCCGGACAGAACGAACAACGCTTAACGTGAAATATAAACAGCACACGTGAAGTAAATCCAGCTAAACACAGATACATGTGGAGCTGTTAGACTGGGTTTGATGGTTATTTCACACAGATGTTTGTTTGTATAATGGAACTTTAATGATGTTTTATCTATCGAGTCGAGCGCTGAGCAAATTGGTTATTTACGTCGATAGTCGCGGTGAAAGCGAAGCGCAAAACTCTTCTCACGTCAGTGAACTAAAGAAAACAACAACTGAGACAAACACGTCACGTCTTCTTATCACCGATATTTGATTGATGTTTTTACATTAAAACCAACATCTGTAACAGCAGCACAAATGTTCACACATATCCTACACACTCCGCCATGATATTACTACTCTTAACTTTCGCTGTGTAACGCCCACCGTTGAAGACGCTGGTCCCGCCCTTCACTATCTCTGATTGGTTTAGACATATAGATATGATTAGATTATGGGCCTAATGTGTGTCTGTTGTTGCACCGGAGACTTCACTCAGAGTAACAGAGACTTTTTTTTGCCTCGAACGGCTGGTCGCATCATTGAGAAATTAGGTCGCATGTGCGACCAAATTGGTCACACTCTAGAGCCCTGCTGTGTAGAGACCTGGTCGGCAGATAGCACCACTAGGGCTAGCATTATACACCTCTGCACCACTCAATCTCCTAATAAAATACAATAAAATAGTATAGAAAGACAAAATCCACAGCGTAGAAATCATCAAGACAAGCCTAAGAATAGAAATTCTAAGCCTATGAAGCAATTTAATGATGTGCAGCTTGTGTTAAAAATAGGTCACCTTCCAAGAAGTTCACAGCATGTGTTATTTCCTTCCTTCTTCCTCTGCTAACTGGTACTCATGTGTAGTATGTAAACAAATAGTGTTCTTTTTAAACAAGTTCATCCAAAACACAGGAATCACTCTGTTAAGCAGTTAAGTTGGTTAAATGTTGTTATAAAATACCATAATTCCCCTTCAGCCTAAAACATGTTGATAGTGAGACAAGCCCAGTCATTTTGAAACTTGTGGTTGAGAGAGCAAATTAACCAAACCTTGCAGAATAAATATTGAAACCTGTGGTCTCATTTTGAAAGGCCGCCATGGTAACTTGATTGTGTATTAAATGCTCGTAGGTGGGGGGATTTTTTTGCATCATCAGAATGCCATCAGAGTGTGAAAGCGGGCTTGACTCATAGTTCAGAGGAAATGGGTGGTACTATGTGAGAAATAATGAGGCAGTGTCTTGACTAGTGAAGTTAGTTTGAGAAGCTAGATTGTTAGGTCATTTTAAATTTTGCTTTCATTTCTGTGATTACACTATATTGCCAAAAGTATTCACTCACCCATCCAAATCATTGAATTCAGGTGTTCCAATCACATTCATGACCACAGGTGTATAAAACCAAGCACCTCGGCATGCAGACTGCTTCTACAAACATTTGTGAAAGGATGGGTCGCTCTCAGGAGCTCAGTGAATTCCAGCGTGGTACCATGATAGGATGCCACCTGTGCAACAAGTCCAGTCATGAAATTTGCTCGGTACTAAATATTCCACAGTCGACTGTCAGTGGTATTATAACAAAGTGGAAGCGATTGGGAACGACAGCAACGTAGTGGTAGCCACTTAAAATGACAGAGGTGCATAGTGCGCAGAGGTCGCCAACTTTCTGCAGAGTCAATCACTACAGACCTTCAAACTTCATGTGGCCTTCAGATTAGCTCAAGAACAGTGTGTAGAGAGCTTCATGGGATGGGTTTTCATGGCAGAGTAGCTGCAGCCAAGCTAGGGATGCACCGATCCGATATTAAGATCGGATATCGGTCCCGATATTACCAAAATGAGATGGATCGGATATCGGATAATTAAACCGATCCATGGGGCCGATATACGTTCACTTTAGTTCGTTTGCGACGCATGCTAAGCCCATACAGGACGCACTGCTGACGGATGGCGTAGAGCACAAACAAAAAGAGCAACATGGAGCGAGCCAAAGAGTCAGCTGCATGGAGGTATTTCACGCTTGCTATGCCAACAAGTTCGATGGCAACATGTTTATTACTCAGGTTTAGCTGCTATATTTTATTTTGAATTACTGTTTGCACTAAATATTTACGGATAAGTTTATTTGAAAAAGTTATTTAAGCTACTACTGTTTTTCTCATTGTCAGCAGCCACATTTTGGGTGTGTTCGAAAACCTAAGGAGCTGCCTTGCTGTCTTACTGTCTACATAAGCGGCTGCCTCAGTAGAGAGGATTCTAATAAGTCATCAACTCATAAATCAGGTTATTCGAACGCGCTACTTACACAGCGATTCCATCGGATTTAGCATCTTAGCATTAACGCTAACGTCAATATAACATTTCCCTTCATGTACCGATAACCGTTACATCTCCTGACAAGCTCGAACTTGCAAATAAAAACACTCGGTACAAGTTTATACAAGTTAAAAATCAGTAATATTTTATTTACGTTTGATAATACTCCATTCGTTTCTCCGCCCCGTCAAGCCATGTTTATTTTTCTGTAAGAAAAGCGCACCCGACCCGCAATGAATGCTGGGATTGCTTTGGTCACCAAGGCAGCGTCGGATGCTCACTCGTTGAGTGAAAATAACACTGAAATATGAAGATGCCTGTTTATTATTTTATTGACAAATAAATAGCAGTTCAGTACATTTATATCTGTGTTAATTATATTTTGTTTTGCAAACTTAGTAATGTTTAAGTCGATCCTGATGCCTTTCCCACATAATAAAGTATACGGTTTATTAATTCAACAATGGTATCGGATCGGTATCGGGTATCGGCCGATAGCCAAAGTATATGTATCGGATCGGTATCGGAACTGAAAAAGTTGGATCGGTGCATCCCTAATCCAAGCCTTACATCACCAAGCGCAATGCAAAGCGTTGGATGCAGTGGTGTAAAGCACGCCACCACTGGACCCTACAGCAGTGGAGACGTGTTCTCTGGAGTGACGAATCACGCTTCTCTGTCTGGCAATCCGATGGACGAGTCTGGGTTTGGTGGTTGCCAGGAGAACGGTACTTGTCTGACTGCATTGTGCCAAGTGTAAAATTTGGTGGAGGGGGGATTATGGTGTGGGGTTGTTTCTCAGGAGTTGGGCTCGGCCCCTTAGTTCCAGTGAAAGGAACTCTTAATACTTCAGCATACCAAGAGATTTTGGACAATTTTATGCTCCCAACTTTGTGGGAACAGTTTGGGGATGGCCCCTTCCTGTTCCAACATGACTGCGCACCAGTGCACAGAGCAAGGTCCATAAAGACGTGGATGAGCGAGTTTGGTGTGGAAGAACTTGACTGGCCTGCACAGAGTCCTGACCTCAACCCGATAGAACACCTTTGGGATAAATTAGAGTGGAGACTGTGAGCCAGGCCTTCTCGTCCAACATCAGTGTCTGACCTCACAAATGCGCTTCTGGAAGAATGGTAAAAAATTTCCCATAAACACATTCCTAAACCTTGTGGAAAGCCTCCACAGAAGAGTTGAAGCTGTTATAGCTGCAAAGGGTGGTCCGACATCATATTAAACCCTATGGATTAAGAATGGGTGTCACTCAAGTTCATATATGTGTAAAGGCAGACGAGCGAATACTTTTGCTAATATAGTGTATCGTTTTGTTTAGATTGTTTAGTCCCTTGGCTGGGACAGATTACAAGCAAGGATCCTAGTCAGCTAGATTATGGGTCTGAGCTTAATAGTCATTATTGTGATGGCGAGTAAATAGTACAGGAAGCTAATCCATCATGGGGCCTCAGCCATCCCTTCATCCCAGACATATGTCTGTATGTAGACGCTCGTCCAGCTGATAGCACCGCTGGGGATTCTAACCATTACTCCCTGTGATAGTAGGCTAGCATAATTCACTGCTGGGTCACCCGAACTCCTGCTAACTAAACATAGTAAACATGCAGTCTATTGTCTGTATGTATATGTGCAGAGTTTAACTTGAGTCAGACTTCATACTGACACATAACAGTGATTTGAATGTGAAATAGTTTTAGACATAAAAAACGTATAAAGAACATTCAAAAACTCAATGTTGCTGTACACAGCTGGCGCATGTGCACTGAGGGTGGGTCGGGGGTGTTTCAAATCAGCATTCTATTCGATACGATGTACTTCTAATCCAGCTCTGGTTGCAGCGTGTCTTTTTACCGCTGCGCTACCTGAGCGTCTCTGAAGAATAATTTGAATGAATAAGACACCAGACTGTGTTCTTGCTTTGTGCCTAGGACCTCAGTAATGCTGGAAGAGCCTTCTCTAAACACATTCTGTTGTTAAAAACACATATTGATTTGGCCGCTCAGGTGGCGCAGCGGTAAAAACACACGCTGCAACCAGGCTGGGATCTCGAATGCATCGTATCGAATCTCAGCTCTGCCTTGCCGGCTGACATGAACAACAATTGGCCGGTTGTTCAGGTGGGCGGGACTAAGCCGGATATGGGTCTCTCTCTCTGTCAGAATGGTGCAATTACGACCTCTGTTGGCTGATTAGAGGCGCCTGCACAGAAATGGGGAAGGAGTGCTCTTAGGGTGTGTCTCTCCGTACACAACGCTAGGTGGCACAACACTCGTCAATGTGTGGGTGATAAGATGCATGCGGCCTGCTGCCCACTTGTCGGCGGGAGTGTGGGTTAGCTTCGATCTCCTCGGTCAGAGCAGGGATCGGCATAGGCAGAGAGGAAGCACGATGCAATTGGGCAATTGGACACGCTAAACAGGGAGAAAAAGGGGAGAAAATGCATTTAAATAAAAAAAAAAAACACATTGATTTCATATAAGTGATTGTATACATCTGTTAGCAACTGATATGGCAGAAACAGCTGAACTTATTAGCAGAGGTGTCCACATTGCTTTGGTCATGTAGTATACGTGACCATAGCCTTAGATGTGGTCAGTGGCTCTCCAGTCATTGCAAGCCTGTGGAGGATTGGTGAATGAATACACTTAATTACAGATCAGTGGTGGTCATTGTTGATGCTGATCATTCCAGTCCAATGATGCCACGCATCAGTAACAATATGAGCACAAAGCAGTCAACTCCAGATGTATCTAGAAGAACCAGAGGGCTCACGTACACACAATCCATTAAGCACGTTTACACCTCAGCCTGGGAACAGCCTGTTTTGTTTTGGCTAGCGGCTTTTTTCGCTCACCCGCTCAGCACGACCATGAAGCCCAGCCATGTGGTCCTCATTAGCGTCATTAACATAATTATTTTCTATTCTTACTCGCCTGAAATGAGGGCAAGTAACTGTGCTGGCTCACTCAATGCCCTCCCACCCCCACCCTCTCGAGGGTACTTTTGAGTGAGTCAGTTCTTATTTTCTCCCAGCGTCATTTCACAAGAAAGGCTGGTTCAGAGTACCAGCTCCCCGCTGAGGTGTGCTATGTATGCAGGCACGTTGCCTGAGAGGGCAAATTTCTGCACGTGTGTAAAGTCAGCTCATTTACCCAATTACTTTTTCATCATTGCGTAAGGTCAGCACAGATTCCTTTGTGTACGCAATCATTTTAGAGCTGTCCGGGTCAGCGAAATATAAAAAACGTCTTCTTTTTTTTTTTTTAGAACAGTATGAGTCATGTAGAGAGGGGACATGAGAGCTAAAGGTCTGTGAGTGCTAGGTGCTGACCTGTGTGTCCTTATCACACTTATCATGACTGATACGTTTTTTTGGACATTCTGTTTACTTTTCAACCCGATGCTAATGCTTAGAAAGCTGAATTATCTGGCTGAGGAGTCAAGAATCCCGGATAATCATAGATACCAGGACCTGATTGCTATTTCGAGAGACATCCAGGGTAGATCTGTTTGCTTCAGATTGTGGAATGTCCTATAATCCATCACTCTACTCTCAGTGGTTCTTGTAGCATTGTGGTCTTGTAGTTGGTTTCTATGCTTTCTAATGTTAGCATTGCAGTCTATGCTGGGATCAGCATCATATATCATGTGTATACTTCTTTTACTCTGGTAACATTCTTACTGGCATCTCTTCTATTCAGCTTTAAAACAATGTTCTATTTTTGCAAGGCTTGTAAAAGTGGTAGGAAAGATGATAGATCAGGGAGACTGGGGCAAATAACAGTTAGCTAACATGACACTTGAAACCAAGATTCCATTAAGTAGGATGAAGATGTTCATTTTGTTTTTACTACCACTTGATACTGGTTAGGGTCGTGCTGGCTGCTTCTTTTAGTGTCCTCACCACAGACACACAGACAGGACTCTAATCTATCGTAGGGCTTCCATCGACAAATCCGGATCTTACTGGAGGCAGAGATGGGGTCGCACGTAAGACTTCAGACTCGACTCGGACTCGTTTCAAATGACTCGGACTCGACTCGTGACTCGCAAAAAATGACTTGTGGACAGCAAAAGTCAGCAACATTAGTTACGTGTGACAATTTTATATATATATATATATATATATATATATATATATATATATATATATATATATATATATATATGATCCAACATCATTCTGATTGTGTCATTTTCTGCTCTCTAATAACGCTCCGGCCGTCTTAACCCGCAACGCACGCAATGGCTAAATGTTCCAGCTTCCAGCGAAGTGATGAACTTACATATTATTTGTTTATTTCTATGCTAATTGGGCTAGCGTACTATACCAGTTCTCCTGATATAGAGGTTGTAAAGATTTTTTTTACTGTGTTTAACAGTTTTACAGTGTTAAAGGTGGTAGGTTTGGCCCCAGCCTTCGGTTAGTCTCCTGCATGTGTCTGTGTTGGTTTTCTTTAAGTAGTCCTGTTTCTCACCCACCACCTCCACCACCACCAAAGCACGCCAGTAAGTAAATTATCTTTTTTAAATAAGATAAATGAAAAGTACCGAATTGACATATGGGTGCCATGGTGCGGCAGCTGGTAGTGATGATGGCACACTACTTCAGGGACCTGTGTTTTAGGATTGGTTTCAATGTTTCGTCTCTGTGAAGTCTAGCAGTCTAGAAATGCATCAATATGGCAATTCTGGGCAGTTGACCCCTGCAGACCCCTATTCTGGCAGAGAAAGACTGTACCTAATACACGTGTGTAGTAGCTAAATGCTTCTTTTCACTTGCCCAATGCACATAAGGTTTACACAGGGATCAGTATTTTGTATGGAGAGTCACACACTGATCTCTATTATTCCCTGTTATGTTGGTGCTATTAACCAGCCAGCAGAAGTCGCAGTTGCAGCAGTAATAAGGAATCCCTTTGGCTCAACCCTCTCAGGCCGGTCAGCCGATAGCAGAGCTGAGAATTGAGGTCCAGAGCTCTTAACAGAAATCGGCTAGTGTGTTTTACCACCGTCCACTCAAGTACCTTAAATGTAAACAATTATTGTAATAAAATAAGCATCTAGACTTTGTTACATTGGTCATTTGGAGGTGTCTGCTCACTTAACATAGATGTACACTGATCAGCCATAACATTATGACCACCTCCTTGTTTCTACACTCACTATCCATTTTATCAGCTCCACTTACCATATAGGAGCACTTTGTAGTTCTACAATTACTGACTGTAGTCCATCTGTTTCTCTACATGCTTTGTTAGCCCCCTTTCACCCTGTTCTTCAATGGTCAGGACCCCCACAGGACCACCACAGAGTAGATATTATTTAGGTGGTGGATCATTCTCAGCACTGCAGTGACACTGACATGGTGGTGGTGTGTTAGTGTGTGTTGTGCTGGTATGAGTGGATCAGACACAGCATCGCTGCTGGAATTTTTAAATACCGTGTCCACTCACTGTCCACTCTATTAGACACTCCTACCTAGTTGGTCCACCTTGTAGATGTAAAGTCAGAGACGATTGCTCATCTTAGTTGGTCATCTTCTAGATTTTCATCAGTGGTCACAGGAAGCTGCACACGGGGCGCTGTTGGCTGCATATCTTTGGTTGGTGGACTATTCTCAGTCCAGCAGTGACAGTGAGGTGTTTGAAAACTCCATCAGCATTGCTGTGTCTGATCCAGCACAACACACACTAACACACCACCACCATGTCAGTGTCACTGCAGTGCTGAGAATGATCCACCACCTAAATTATATCTGCTCTGTAGTGGTCCTGTGGGGGTCCTGACCATTGAAGAACAGCATGAAAGGGGGCTAACCAAGCATGCAGAGAAACAGATGGACTACAGTCAGTAATTGTAGAACTACAAAGTGCTTCTATATGGTAAGTGGAGCTGATAAAATGGACAAGGAGGTGGTTTTAATGTTATGGCTGATCGGTGTATATGCATTGTAAAAATCAAACACTCTGGGGTTAATAGCTGCTGTATGAATGATTGCACCTGTATTTGTCCTAACACAGCATTACAGTACTGATACATATTCATGAATCAGCATACAGATGCTACAGCAGCACGGAATGGGTTGAATTATTCAGGATGTTCCTCATCTTGGCACCAACAGCAATGAACGTTCAGCTTCCCTTTCATATCAGGATCTCAGGGCATTTGAGCATGACTATCTGGGCTCATTAAGCTATGCAAACAAGACAGACATTCTTATTGGTTGGCATTAACCTCTGAGATCATGGTCAAGCTCATAGTACTTCTCACACCAAGGAAAAGAGAAGTAGACAATAGGCATACGACCACACATCCGATCTGAGATAATTATGTCGCCTCAACTGGGAGTTTCACATGGGAACAGTTTTCTTCTAAAGCTGTGAGGAAAGTTGACCATAGAGACAGTTGACAAGAGACAATGCCAGCAGAAGCTTCCGGTCAGTGACAATGTGCTAATTGAATAGATAAGACTGTTGCATCAATGGCAAAAGGATTTTAGAATACAGGGAGGGGGCTTTACTCTAAGATGTCTCAACTCTTAAGAGGCATAAAATAAATGCAGACCAACACAATGAAGATTATAAAGTTTATGTTTTTTTTTAAATTTATTTATATTTTTTCCCCTCTTTTTCCCCCAATTTTTATCCCCCAGTCTAGTCGTGTCCATTTACCCTGAATGCGTCCTCTATACTGAGACCCTTCACCGCTGACTGAGGACGCCTCTCAACTGACATACGCCCCCTCTGGTACGCACAGTCAGTACAGATAGTGCATTTTTCACCTGCACGAGTCGAGTTCATACACTTGACGGGCACTGTGTACGGAGGGCCACACCCCCATCAGCATTATTCCTCAACCCTGTGCAGGCGCCATCAGTCAGCCAGCAGGGGCCGCAGTCGCACCGAATTTCTTACCCTCTAATCCCAATCGTTGTTCATGCAGCCGCCGAGCCTAGTAGGAAAGGCAGAGCTGAGATTCGATACGATGTATTTGAAACCCCAACTCTGGTGAGCTAGCGTACTTTACCGCTGCGCCACCTGAGCAGCCCAAGTTTATGGGTTTTTTATGGATATGTAATGGGACGGGTTTTGCCAGGCCCTTCAAGCACCAAGTGGAGTCCCACTCTTGAAAGAATTGAAAGTGATTTTGCAAGATATAAAAGCATTTGCAGAATGCAGAACCAAGGTAAAATCAATACTATGGCTAAAAGACAATGCCACAAACAAAAGGGGTAAAAAATAGTGACCAAAATAATGGAAACAAGGTAACAAACTTTCTCAAAGTAAGAGTGAGAAGTTAATATATTAACATAATAGAATATTAAAGATACAGTGGTCTGAAACATTCCACAATAAGCAGGTAATTTGACAACAGTTGAGGGAATCATAATCCACAAAAGGCTGTACAAGAAATGATGGGTTGTGGCTTACCACTGTGTCCCAAACCTCATGAAAGATGTCATTCAGTTAAAAAAACTGAATGAAAAAATATACCTTACATTATATTATGAAAAGATTCAGGGAATCTGGAGAAATCTCAGGTAGGGTAAGAACTGAAAACACAACTGAATGTGTGTGATCTTTGAGCCCTCTGACGACATGCTACTATGACAAATATAGCCACTTAGGCTCTGGAGTACTTCAGAAAACTGCTGTCATTTAACACAGTCTGCCACTGCAACTAGAAATGCAACCAAACCGACATCAAGACATCAATTCTATGCAGAAACACCAGTGTTCTCTGGGCCTAAGCTTATTACAGATTGACTAAAAGACAGTGGAATTGTGTTCTGGGGTCCAATAAGTCCATGTTTCAGCTTGTTTTCTGAAAAATAGGATATTACATTTGACAAAAAGGACCATCCACACTGTAATCAGTGAAAGCTGCACAAATCAACAACTGTCATGATACTTGCTATCAAGGCGGCGTCTTTTCTTGGGATGTTAGTGGTTATTGTAACAAGACAGTGCCAGGCTTCATTCTGTACGCGCTACAACAGTGTGGCTTCATAGACACAGAGCGTGTGTGCTTGACTGGCCTGCCTGCAGTCCAGATCTGTCTCCTATTAAAAATTGATGGTGCATTATGAAGAGAAAAAGACAAATAGCAACTGCATATTACAAAGCAGCTGTAGTCGATGGAACACAGTGCAAAACATGCCTCTGTTCCAACTTTTTGGAGTGTGTTGCAGGCATGTTGATCAGTAACAACACTGGAAATCTTTTCTTTATACTTTTGTCTGTTAAATAAAAAAAATCAAGGGAATTAATTAATAAAAAATAGGTTTTTACATGTCCTGGAAAGTTTGTATACACATTTGACAAGAGACATTTGGCTACTGTTATTTATTATAATGTAGATACTGATTATATATTTCTTCTTGCTCAACAGAACCAGATGGCGAAGGCTCTGTACGACAACATGCCCGAGTCTCCAGAGGAGCTGGCGTTTCGCAAAGGCGACATCCTGACAGTGATCGAACAGAACACGGGTGGCCTCGAGGGATGGTGGCTCTGCTCCCTGCATGGGCGCCAGGGAATCGCGCCGGGCAACCGCCTCAAGCTTCTCATCGGGCCCATGTTTGAAAATCAAGCACTGTCCAAACTCTCATCATCTCCTTCACCGAGTCTGGCACACCAGCAGCACAGTCCCCACACACCCCTGGGCATGTACCAGCCCATGCCAGGATGCCAGGCACAGGGAATTTATCAGGTACCACCCAGCCAGGACGTGTACCAGGTGCCACAAAGTAGTGCGCTGGCAGCAGACGGGATGCCCTGTATGGTAAGAGACTATTTAGGCTTTTAAGTCATGCATTGTAGCACAGACAGAGCCAATAAGATAATACAATGATGAGGATGATGAAGTGATTATGACACACTGGATGGCAAAAAGTATGTGGACACTCTTCCTAATAAATTGCTCAGGTGTTTATGCCACACCCACTTTTACAGGTGTAGTTAAAACATTGTTATTAACCTCTTTATGCTGCTCAGGGTTGCAGTGAGTCTGGTTTCACGGTGAAATACTGCGCAAAAAGAAAAAGCATTTGTTATATAGAAACAATTGTTTTTATCAAACTTTTTGGCAACAGTTTAGGCCCTGACCTCAAAACCATCACAGATGTGCTTTTGACTAGGCTCAAATCCCCACAGGCACACTCCAGAATCATGTGTAAAGCCCTTCCAGAAGAGTGGAACCTGTTATAACCAGTTGACAACATTTCTGTAAGTGGATGTCAGAAGCCCACAGGCTGGTGTCTACATACTTTTGATCAAATAGTGTGCATTTCTACATTCACTTTAATTGCACGTTAAATGCTGAAAAGCTTCTGACTCACAAGGGCTTTGGCTGTTCTGCCATTTGCCTTTAATTACAGGAGTTATTTATAATGTTACATGCAGTTTTGAAGAATGCTAAAGTTGGTGGTTGTAAAACTTTTCCTTCATGTTAGTTACATTAGCCCTGTCTTGAATGGTTGACCACCCTTGATATAAGTTAAAAAGTGTGGATTTTTTAATGGGATATTACTCTAACCTCAACAGCTGGATATTGACTCAGCACTAAACACGTTTCAGTATTCATGCTGCTCTGTTCGTCGTTTTATGGTCCTAATTGAGATGAAATCGAAGCAGGCTCTGCATCCGGCCAAAGCCACTTTCAGACTCGAATGGCAGCAGCAAGCTGGGAGTGTCTTGCCTTCCCACAGGTCCACACATGTTATGTTTAGCTCTCTTTTTCTGCTCTCAGATGCAGTCTGTCTGACAAAAACCCACAAAAAGTCCAACAAATGGGAAGAGAATGCTTATTTGTGGGCATCCATCTGTTTGCAAGGAAAGCTAAATCTGTCTGACTGAGAACCTGCTAGAACTTCATTTGCACACCGATCAGCCATAACATCAAAACCACCTCCTTGTTTCTACACTGACTGTCCATCTTATCTGCTCCACTTACCATATAGAAGCACTTTGTAGTTCTATGATTACTGACTGTAGTCCATCTGTTTTTCTACATATTTTTTTAGCCTGCTTTCACCCTGATCTTCAATGGTCAGGACCCCCACAGGACCACTACAGAGTAGGTATTATTTAGGTGGTGGATCATTCTCAGCACTGCAGTGACAATGACATGGTGGTGACTGTCCACTCCTACCTAGTTGGTCCACCTTGTAGATGTAAAGTCATAAACGTTCGCTCATCAATTGCTGCTGTTTGAGTTGGTCATCTTCTAGGCCTTCATCAATGGTCACAGGACACAGCCCACAGGGCGCTGTTGGCTGGATTTTTTTGGTTGGTGGACTATTCTCAGTCCAGCAGTGACAGTGAGGTGTTTAAAAACTCCATCAGCGCTGCTGTGTCTGATCCACTCACACACTAACACACCACCACCATGTCAGTGTCACTGCAGTGCTGAGAATGATCCATCACCCAAATAATACCTACTCTGTAGTGGTCGTGTGGGAGTCCTGACCATTAAAGAACAGCATGAAAGAGGGGTAACACAGTATGCAGAGAAACAGATGGACTACAGTCAGTAATTTTAGAACTACAAAGTGCTTCTATATGGTAAGTGGAGCTGATAAATTGGACAGTGAGTGTAGAAACAAGGAGGTGGTTTTAATGTTCATTAATACAGAGTTGCCCTACCACCCTCTGGGGCAGTACACTCTGGGGCAGTTTTTTCTAAAATCATATTGATGGTTGGGCATTGGTGCATCATTTAACTGCAGAACAGATGGCACCAGGGTACATTGTACGATGATCCACCTCACAACATACAGTTGTTAAAGGACCTGTTGGTAATGTCCTGGTACCAGATACCACAGGATGCCTCTAGATGTCTCAGCATGCCATTAGGCAGGTGGTTGTAATGTTTGGGCTCATCAGTGTAGAATAGTAGTGTCCAGACTATTTATTTTTCAACACAGACTATGCACAAAATGACCAAAGCAATTTAACTAATAAGGTGTGCAGAGTAATTACTTTTTGTTAAAAATAAGACGAGGGACAAGGTTTAAAGACCTCTCCCATGCAGGCTTTAGTATTGCTCTGATTAGGATGCAGTAGTTCTATTAGAACAGTGGTGGGCTAGTTTAGTCCGGCCCGCTGAGTATTTTCAAAACTGTCCTAAAACCGCATTAATTTCACCTTTTTCCTGCAATATCCTGCGTTTCAATTGATTCCACTAGATGACCACTACCAAACTTTGCTAAAGCTGAGTCTATCTGGTCTACGTACAAATATTCATTCGACACATTTGCCATCGAACTGAGCCCACTTACCCCTCTGGAGTCACCCATCAGGCCAGCATGATCTAACCACTTAGCTGGTTTAAAACGTCACACATAAACCATCAACTTATGTCAAAAGTGCTGCTTTAAACGCTGAATTGTTTTTTTTAGACGGCGATACACCTAGTAGAAACAAAGATAAAAATACATTAAAAAAATCACATTCACGCATGTGTAAACGTGCACATAATGGGTTTCATTTATATTCAAAATATTCACCCTTTAATCATGAAAATAAAGGTTTGAATGTGAATTTATATTAGTTCCAAACCCCCACCCCTGCACCCACCCGGCCCGTCTGTCCATTTTTAAAACCCAGTGTGGCCCTTGAGCCGAAAAGTTTGCCCACCCCTGTATTAGAAGTTCATAAAGATGCATAAATATTATTACTAGCAAACACACACAACTATTGTACACAGCTGATCACATTTAGACCTTTGACATAAAGCAGATGCTTTTATCCAAAGCGACTTACAATTGCAAATTATGCAGTTCAAACAATTAAGGGGTTAAGGGTTTTGCTCAGGGGCCCAACCGTGGCAACTTACCAATGATGCGGCCTAAACCTGGACTTTCTGACCACTAGTCCAGTACCCTGATCTTTGAGCGACCACTGCAAGTTACACCTAAGTGTTAATCTGTGATCATTCATTCTGGTATTTAAAATACTCCCCGTCTCTGGCTATAAATTTTACTGCATTTTTCTTTGTGTGCTAAGCCTGTTTTCCAAATGTAAATTGCTATTTTTGCTGCATGTGGTGTTTTGACAACCACTAAATAAAATCACGGTCTGCCATTGCAGAGAGGGTGCACTTATTTGCTGTTTTCCACTGAGGCTTGCAGTTTACCAGACATAGCTCGCATGAGGTAAGAGGGTGTGTCGTAGCCATAAATGCGTTGTTTATGCGAATGTCTCTCAGTCCAAAGTTAATCCAAGAAGTTTTACGCAGGTGCGGCTTTAAGGAAGGTGAAGTCGAAATAAGGATTTCCTGCTGAATCTATCTCCATGTCAGAGTTCCTGTAGCACACAATAAGCATGCGATAATAATCCCCCCCTCAGGCACTATTGTGTTTCTGAATGCCTTTAATCTTTAATACGTTGTTCATAGGTTATGCCTGCTAAGGGCTTTGTGGATCATTAAGATTTATATCAAGTATGTATCAGGATGATCAGCCATAACATTAAAACCACCTCCTTGTTTCTACACTCACTGTCCATTTTATCAGCCCCACTTATCATATAGAGGCACTTCGTAGTTTTACAATTACTGACTGTAGTCTATCTGTTTCTCTATATATCTTTTTTAGCCTGCTTTCACCCTGTTCTTTAGGGGTTAGGACCACCACAGGACCCCCACAGAGCAGGTATTATTTGGGTGGTGGATCATTCTTAGCACTGCAGTGACAATGACATGGTGGTGGTGTGTTAGTGTGTATTGTGCTGGTATGAGTGGATCAGACACAGCAGCGCTGCTGGAGTTTGCTGCTAGTTGGTCCACCTTGTAGATGTAAAGTCAGAGACGATCGCTCATCTATTGCTGCTGTTTGAGGTGGTCATCTTCTAGACCTTCATCAGTGGTCACAGGACGCTGCCCACGGGGATAGGGATAGAGACATAATGAGAACTGATTGTCACCTTTGTGCCAGCTACTCAATCCACCTGCATGTGTTAACCCAAGTTCTTGAATAGAGATACAATAGAGGGAACCAGCAGTGGCAAAAAAGGGCAGAGAGAATAAGAACAGCCACTCCATCTGCTGACGCCACTTTGATCCAATGTGGACTCCTGTGTTGGGTCCGCTCATAGGAATGCCTAGATGTGCCTAGAGGAGAATCAGACAATGGCGACCGCGAATGGAGAAAAATTCCACTTGCTCCTCAGTTCCTAAATAATTAAAAAGTCTTATTAATAGGAAATGTGATGGAACAAATATGCCTCTGTCCCAACTTATTTAAATGTGTTTATTTTTTTCAAATTTTTTGTAACAGCATTATATGCTAGAAACCCAGCATATTTCTTCCTTTCTCTGTTGTTAATATTTCCCTGATTGACTCTGTATGACTAAAACAAATTGGGAGTTCCATTTAGAAAAACTTAAATGCCCTGCCTGTATAACCAAGGTGTGCTGCAGCATACACAATCTTGTCAGCATATCTTTTCTCATGTATTTGCCGCGTAACTGGTTAACTCTGGTTACTGCCCTCAATGTCCACAATTCCCAGACCTCTAGTAAGTCAAATTGTGAATCATGTAGCAGTTCAAAAGCTGAGTGCTATCAGTGTATGCGTAGTCTGGTTCTTTTCTTTATGTTGTGTCAAGTTGAGGGCACAAGCAGACCTCTTATGTGTAGAGTTATCAGCCATAAAGATAAAGATTACTGACCAATAATAGAATAGCTGGAATAGCTAGAGTAGCCACGCTAGGGCATTGGGGCCAGAATTTTAATCACTTTTTGACAGCTTTGCTTTGCCATTGAGTTTCTACAGCCCCAAATGAACAGTATGGAAAATGCAAACAAAAATGCAGTGTTCCTCGCTACTAAATATTCCACAGTGAACTGTCAGTGGTATTATAACAAAGTGGAAGCGATTGGGAACGACAGCAACTCAGCCACGTAAAATGATCAGCAGATGCTGAGGCGCATAGTGTGCAGAGGTCGCTACAGACCTCCAAACTTCATGTGGCCTTCAGATTAGATTGAGAACAGTGTGTAGAGAGCTTCATGGAATGGGTTTCCATGGCCGAGCAGCTGCATCCAAGCCTTACATCATCAAGCGCAATGCAAAGCGCCGGATGCAGTGGTGTAAAGCTGGACTCTAGAGCGGGAGTTCATGCTCCCAACTTTGTGGGAACAGTTTGGGGATGGCCCCTTCCTGTTCCAACATGACTGCGCACCAGTGCACAAAGCAAGGTTCATAAAGACATGGATGAGTGAGTTTGGTGTGGAAGAGCTTGACTGGCCTGCACAGAGTCCTGACCTCAACCCGATAGAACACCTTTGGGATGAATTAGAGCGGAGACTGTGAGCCAGGCCAACATCAGTGTCTGACCTCACAAATGCGCTTCAGGAAGAATGGTCAGAAATTCCCATAAACACACTCCTAAACCTTGTGGGATCCCTCCCAGAAGAGTTGAAGCTGTTATAACTGCAAAGGGTGGTTCGACATCATATTAAACCCTATGGATTAAGAATGGGAGTCACTCAAGTTCATATGCGTGTGAAGGCAGACGAGCGAATACTTTTGGCAATATAGTATACCTCCATCCCTGCATTTTAGACCTGCAACACATTCCAATAAAAGTTTGGATGGCAAGCATTTACCAATGTTGCCATTCCTTATCACAACATTTACAATATGTTTTGGCACCTTGGACACTAAGTGATGAAGTGTTTCAGGTGTTGTTTTGTCCCATTCTTTCTGCAAACACATCAGGGGTTGTCATGTTGCATTTGTGTTTCAATATTCTTCACATGTTCTCTATTGGAGACAAGTCAGACAGTCAGGTGCCTCCGAAACCAGAACACTTGCTACTTCTAGACATGGTTAACATAAGGCTTCTTTTTTGCACAGTAAAGTTTTATGTGACATTTGTGCATGTAACTTCACATTGTAGTGCCTGACAAGGTATGCCAAAGTAATCCCTCACCCATGTGGTTATATCAGCTATTGACGAATGATAGTTCCTGATGCAGTGCTGTCTGAGGTATCGGAGATCACTAGGGATGTAACAATACACTCTACCCGCGATGCGATGCGATTCACTGGGTTCACAATACAATTTTTTCCTCACATAAATAAGTATCCTCACATAAATAAACTAAGGCTTTGCCTGTGCTCCTTTCAAGCTTGGAATTTACATGTTTTTTTAAGAAATATTAGCATATCTACATTTTCATATTTATGTAGTTCAGTACCCTCTTTGCTATATTTGCACGGTGTTTTAGTTTTGTCCATTATCGTCTTGAGGAATTCAAAATGCTGCCACACTTCTGATAAGAGGAGGGGGCATCCTCAGATTCCGAATCCTCACCTGCTGTTGCCATTTTACTAAAACAGTGTAGTGACAGGGTTGCCAGGTCAGGCAGAAATCACCACCCGCATTTTTCATGAAGCCCAATTTGGCTGGAAAATCCAGAACCCGGTAACTCTGTGCAGTGACGTCAACCAGGCGAGGTGGATAGCGCCAGTGCACTCTGCTGTTTAAACTGAATATCGATTCATTTTACATCTCAATCGATATGAGTCGTGGCATATTTGCATCGATTCTTAACTGTCTTGTGGTGCATCATTACATCCCTAGAGATCACAGTGTTCAGTTCAGTTTTGTGGATATGGTTTTTGATTACAATCACTGGTTGACATTCCGTGTTCGAAATTACACTGTTATTAGTTTTTTTGTTTGTTTGTTTTTTTTTTTTACCTTATTACTAGCCCTAAATTGCTCCAGCTCCAATTTCTTTTTAATAAAGTTGACCAGACAAAACATGAAATATCTTGGGTTCATACCGTCTACAATGAAATAAAATCAAATTAAATGTAAGAAACACTGCATTTATTATTTGCATTTTTCATACTGTCCCTACTTTTTCCGATTTGGGGTTGTACAAATGAGTTTAAAGTAAGATAATTCTGGTAATGTCTGATCTAGACTTGAGTTTACCTTGGGAGTGTGGCAAGAGACCACAAAATGTGGGAGACTTGAAAAATATAGACTTATCTTTTTTGCTGTGGTAGAATTAAACAGTACACAGATTCAGACGTTTCATTCAGGTCATACTCATCTGTTTGACGACCTCTTGCTAAACTGTTGGTTTTTATTTGTTTGCACAATTTGTCATCCTATCTTAACTGATAATTATAGGCTAATAAAAGAACCAGCATTTTTTTAACGAATCAGCTCATTTTCCCTGCATTCTTGACATACTCCCCCCTGCAGGGACGTTTTATGTGTGCCTATCAGCAAGAGAAGCAGAAAAATGAGGCAACGGGAAATGCTTTGTTAAAAGGTACCTCATTTTTATTGCCCCATGGACAGAGTTCAGCCGGTTCATTGTTCCCCCTCCTTTCTCCTCCTTTAGCTTTCCTCACAAATCACTTTAATTTCACATAATTATTATTTTATCTGCAGGCAAAAATGCCTTTAAAATGGGGAGCAGTAAATAGATAATGCCTCAGTTTAAATATTTGCCCCTGCAAACTTTTTCAAAACAGCCAATCATTAACAGTTCTGGAAAGTCTTAGAATCAGCAGTGACTGCATTCCCCATATAGAAAGTAACGTGTTCTGTTCTGTGCACATGGTTAGGCAGGAGGGCTTTGCACTTTTTGCTTTTCTGGCTGAGACGTCTGAGGTCTCTGAAGATTCGGCACTTAATTGTCTGCATAATAGGACTGGCATATTAATAGGCTGGATCTGTCCGTACTGCTCAATAAATAGAGCAGTTACAAGGTTGGGGCTGGAAAATTCTTAAAGGCCGAGAGCAAAACATCACACTAACGGCTTCAGCAGCAAGACATCAATGTTTGGTTTATTATTTTACTGTTATATATTTTTGTTTATGCATTTTCTCCCTTTTTAGCACATCCAGTTGCCCAATTATGTCATGCTTCCTCTCCATCAATGCCGATCCCCACTCTGATTGAGGAGAACGAAGCTAACCCACGCCCCCTTCCGACACGTGGGCAGCAGTTGTATGCATTTTGTCACCTACACTTTGACGAGTGCAATGTGGATCAGCACTGTGTACGGAGAGACACACCCTGACAGCACTCTTTTCCCGTCTCTGTGCAGGCACCATCAATCAGCCAGCAGAGGTCGTAATTGCATTAGTTACAAGAAAGTCCTTATCCGGCTTAATATCCCACCCCTATCTGAACGACAGGCCAATCATTGTTCATGTGGCTGCTCAGCCCAGCCGGCAGGCAGAGCCGAGACTCGATAAAATGTATTCGAGATCCCAGCTCTGGTGTTCAGCGTGTGTTTTTACTGCTGCGCCACCTGAGCGGCTAATTTATTTTTTAATTTGTCATTTTTTTTTTCATTTTAATCGACAGCTTTATCTTTGTCATGGTTCCACCGGGAACACTGGGCGCGCGTCTTGTCTGGGGTATTCCTGCCTTGCTCTTTGTGTTTCCCAGTGGAACTGAATCCACTTTGACCAGGAAAAGTGGTTGATGAAAATGAAATAAAAAAATAAAGCTTTCATTTATTAATTTCTATGCACCACTTTTAGTGCACTTTTTAAAGCCCCCCTTTTTATTTTTATTTTATCTAATTAATAAATGAGATTTTTGGACGTCATGCAAAATGAATCAGTGTGCTAGAAAATAAGTTTACTTGAAGAGGTTAGTAGTCAGTTGTAAAGGAAGGTACTGAAATTAGACACAGGGTAGGAATGCATGTCACTGACTCATTTATCAGCTTTTAAATGATAAACCAGGTTTGCTTGGCATGGGATAAAGGTTGTTTGGTCAGTGGGGTCATTCTGAGGTGTTGAAAGGGCAAGAATAGTGAGGAGACACCAGTGACCCTGCAGTATCAATAACATTTTTTATACAATGATTAAGCTGCTACTGGTGATTATTGGTTATCTTTAGAGGGGTGTGTTATAGTTTTACATGCCAGCATTTTAGGATTTTATGATTTATTTATGTTATTTAAATTTCTACACAATATTTAAGATGTGTTACATCAGACCCTATAAAATACATGATGTGGAGATAATGGATAGATAAAAAAAGATAAAAATGAATAGATATAAAAGATTATTATCATTGAGATGTGTTTAGAACTCGTCCAACTGTTAGACATAGTATGAAAAGGCACACACCAGGGTCTATAAGGGTAACAATTTATACTGTACTGTCAGAGGAAAAGCCAAACCACAGTGATCAAGGAACTGTCTTTCTGGAGTTGGGTATTGGACAAACAACCATCTATTCAAGGCTCTGTAAATTAGGCCTTTATGGCTAAGAGGCAAGGGGAAAGCCATTGTTAGGTAAAAATCATGTGACTTAAGCTAGCACAATGTCTGGCAAAAAGCAGACACTGCTTATCACCTGGTAAATATAATCCCTATGGTTATATATGGTGGTGGCAGTAATATGCTTTCCCTGAAGAAAAGTTCCACCAAGACAGGGGACAACAGGACAATGACCCAAAGCATACAGCCAAAACAACACCGCAATATTTAAAAAACTTTAAGTTGTCCTTAAGTGTAGATTTTGAGGTCAAAATTACATTCACATCAAATCAAAATCAAATCTACAACATGATGAATTGTGCCAAAATCGAGGGCTCTGAACACTTATGTATGTATGCAGATGCCCAGCTGGACAACAGCACCACTGCGTATTTAAATCCTGGATTTCAGCATTAGTGGGCTAGCATCATTTACCGCTGTGTCACCAAAGCGCCTAGGATCTCTTTATAAATCAGCATTAAATCAGAAAGTTCATAAAAATTATGTGCACATTAACAGTAGCAGTAATCGTATACTTCTTGTGCACACACATAGCTCATTCTATCGTATTTCCACTCAAAAGCTGTTCCAGTGTATTTCTAAATATTTAATTAATTATCCTCTATGTGTGGTGAATGTTCTGTATGTTCACTGGTGTAAGTTATTCTTGGTCATTCGATCAAATCACCATTCATACTTTACTGTTGTTTGGACTGTTTTTTTTTCCTCTGGCATAAATGACCCTCTGTGTACAGGTTTGACTCTGACCTCATTCTTAGTCACCCTGTTCCAGTGTAATGGTATCCAGAGACGCAGTCCACGGAGTGTTTCTCATTTCTCTTAACTATTCACAGTGAGCTCACAGTCAGTCTGGTCAATATTTACACACCCTCCAGATCAGCAGAGACGGATCAAGGAAGGATAAATAAAGGAACTTAAATCTGAGTGATGTGTGTGTGTGTGTGTGTGTGTGTGTGTGTGTGTGTTCATGTGTCTCTGTGCTTGTGAGTATGTTTGTGTGTGTGCATATATATATATATATATATATATATATATATATATATATATATATGTGTGTGTGTGTGTGTGTTAATATGTGTGTGTGTTTGTGAGTATGTTTGTGTGTGTGTGCGTGTGTGTTTGTGTCTGTCTGTGTGCATGTGTGTCTGTGTGTGTGCATGTGTATATGTGTCTGTGTATGTTTGTGTGTGTGTGTGTGTTTATATGTGTCTGTATGTGCATATGTGTGTGTGTGTTTGTGTCTCTGTTTGTGAGTATGTTTGTATGTGTGCATATATATATATGTGTGTGTGTTGGTGTCTGTGTTTGTGAGTATGTTTGTATGTGTGCATATATATATGTGTGTGTGTGTGTTTGTGTCTGTGTTTGTGAGTATGTTTGTATGTGTGCATATATATGTGTGTGTGTGTTTGTGTCTCTGTGTTTGTGAGTATGTTTGTATGTGTACATATATATGTGTGTGTGTGTGTGTTTGTGTCTCTGTGTTTGTGAGTATGTTTGTATGTGTGCATATATATATATGTGTGTGTGTTGGTGTCTGTGTTTGTGAGTATGTTTGTATGTGTGCATATGTGTGTGTGTGTTTGTGTCTCTGTTTGTGAGTATGTTTGTATGTGTGCATATATATGTGTGTGTGTGTTTGTGTCTCTGTGTTTGTGAGTATGTTTGTATGTGTGCATATATACAGGTCCTTCTAAAAAAATTAGCATATTGTGATAAAGTTCATTATTTTCCATAATGTAATGATAAAAATTTAACTTTCATATATTTTAGATTCATTGCACACCAACTGAAATATTTCAGGTCTTTTATTGTTTTAATACTGATGATTTTGGCATACAGCTCATGAAAACCCGAAATTCCTATCTCAAAAAATTAGCATATCATGAAAAGGTTCTCTAAACGAGCTATTAACCTAATCATCTGAATCAACGAATTAACTCTAAACACCTGCAAAAGATTCCTGAGGCTTTTAAAAACTCCCAGCCTGGTTCATTACTCAAAACTGCAATCATGGGTAAGACTGCCGACCTGACTGCTGTCCAGAAGGCCATCATTGACACCCTCAAGCAAGAGGGTAAGACACAGAAAGAAATTTCTGAACGAATAGGCTGTTCCCAGAGTGCTGTATCAAGGCACCTCAGTGGGAAGTCTGTGGGAAGGAAAAAGTGTGGCAGAAAACGCTGCACAACGAGAAGAGGTGACCGGACCCTGAGGAAGATTGTGGAGAAGGGCCGATTCCAGACCTTGGGGGACCTGCGGAAGCAGTGGACTGAGTCTGGAGTAGAAACATCCAGAGCCACCGTGCACAGGCGTGTGCAGGAAATGGGCTACAGGTGCCGCATTCCCCAGGTCAAGCCACTTTTGAACCAGAAACAGCAGCACTGGACTGTTGCTCAGTGGTCCAAAGTACTGTTTTCGGATGAAAGCAAATTTTGCATGTCATTCGGAAATCAAGGTGCCAGAGTCTGGAGGAAGACTGGGGAGAAGGAAATGCCAAAATGCCTGAAGTCCAGTGTCAAGTACCCACAGTCAGTGATGGTCTGGGGTGCCATGTCAGCTGCTGGTGTTGGTCCACTGTGTTTTATCAAGGGCAGGGTCAATGCAGCTAGCTATCAGGAGATTTTGGAGCACTTCATGCTTCCATCTGCTGAAAAGCTTTATGGAGATGAAGATTTCATTTTTCAGCACGACCTGGCACCTGCTCACAGTGCCAAAACCACTGGTGAATGGTTTACTGACCATGGTATTACTGTGCTCAATTGGCCTGCCAACTCTCCTGACCTGAACCCCATAGAGAATCTGTGGGATATTGTGAAGAGAAAGTTGAGAGACACAAGACCCAACACTCTGGATGAGCTTAAGGCCGCTATCGAAGCATCCTGGGCCTCCATAACACCTCAGCAGTGCCACAGGCTGATTGCCTCCATGCCACGCCGCATTGAAGCAGTCATTTCTGCAAAAGGATTCCCGACCAAGTATTGAGTGCATAACTGAACATAATTATTTGAAGGTTGACTTTTTTTGTATTAAAAACACTTTTCTTTTATTGGTCGGGTGAAATATGCTAATTTTTTGAGATAGGAATTTTGGGTTTTCATGAGCTGTATGCCAAAATCATCAGTATTAAAACAATAAAAGACCTGAAATATTTCAGTTGGTGTGCAATGAATCTAAAATATATGAAAGTTTAATTTTTATCATTACATTATGGAAAATAATGAACTTTATCACAATATGCTAATTTTTTGAGAAGGACCTGTATATGTGTGTGTGTGTTTGTGTCTGTGTTTGTGAGTATGTTTGTATGTGTGCATATATACTGTATGTGTGTGTGTGTTTGTGTCTGTGTTTGTGATTATGTTTGTATGTGTGCATATGTGTGTGTGTGTGTTAATGTGTGTGCATGTGTGTGTTTGTGTCTGCATGTGTATATGTGTCTGTGTGCAAGTGTGTGTGTGTGTTTGTGTCTGTATGTGCATATGTGTGTGTGTGTGTGTTTGTGTCTCTGTGTTTGTGAGTATGTTTGTATGTGTGCATATGTGTGTGTGCGTGTTAATATGTGTCTGTGTTTGTGTGTGTGCATGTGTGTGTGTGTTTGTGTGTGCATGTGTATATGTGTCTGTGTGTGTGCATGTGTATGTGTCTGTGTGTGTGCATGTGTATGTGTCTGTGTGTGCATGTGTATATGTGTCTGTGTGCATGTGTGTGTGTGTGTTTATGTGTCTGTGCATATGTGTGTGTGTGTTTGTCTCTGTGTTTGTGAGTATGTTTGTATGTGTGCATATGTGTGTGTGCATGTTAATGTGTCTGTTTGTGTGTGTGCATGTGTGTGTGTTTGTGTCTGCATGTGTATGTGTCTGTGTGTGTGCATGTGTATGTGTCTGTGTGTATGTGTCTGTGTGTGCATGTGTATATGTGTCTGTTTGTGTGTGTGCATGTGTGTGTGTTTGTGTCTGCATGTGTATGTGTCTGCATGTGTATATGTGTCTGTGTGTGTGCATGTGTATGTGTCTGTGTGTATGTGTCTGTGTGTGTGCATGTGTATATGTGTCTGTGTGTGTGCATGTGTATGTGTCTGTGTGTATGTGTCTGTGTTTGTGCATGTGTATATGTGTCTGTGTGTGTGCATGTGTATGTGTCTGTGTGTATGTGTCTGTGTGTGTGCATGTGTATATGTGTCTGTGTGTGTGCATGTGTATGTGTCTGTGTGTATGTGTCTGTGTGTGTGCATGTGTATATGTGTCTGTGTGTGTGCATGTGTATGTGTCTGTGTGTATGTGTCTGTGTTTGTGCATGTGTATATGTGTCTGTGTGTGTGCATGTGTATGTGTCTGTGTGTGTGCATGTGTCTGTGTGTGTGCATGTGTATATGTGTGTGTGTGTGTGTGCATGTGTGTGTGTGTTTGTGTCTGCATGTGTATATGTGTCTGTGTGTGTGTGTGTGTCTGTGTGTGTGTATGTGTCTGTGTGTGCATGTGTATGTGTCTGTGTGTGTGCATGTGTATATGTGTCTGTGTGTGTTTGTGTCTGCATGTGTATGTGTCTGTGTGTGTGCATGTGTATGTGTGTCTGTGTGTGCATGTGTATGTGTGTCTGTGTGTTTGTGTGTGTGCATGTGTGTGTGTGTGTCTGTGTGTGTGCATGTGTATGTGTCTGTGTGTGTGCATGTGTATGTGTCTGTGTGTGTTTGTGTGTGTTTGTGTCTGTATGTGCATATGTGTGTGTGTGTGTTTGTGTCTCTGTGTTTGTGAGTATGTTTGTATGTGTGCATGTGTGTGTGTGTTAATGTGTCTGTTTGTGAGTATGTTTGTGTGTGCATATGTGTGTGTGTTTGTGTCTGTCTGTGTGTGTGCATGTGTGTATGTGTGTGTGTGTGTATGTGTCTGTGTGTATGTTTGTGTGTGTGCTTTCAGCACGTAGCATCCTCAGACTGTTAGTTTCAGCTGAAACTGTTTTTTTCTGTAGTAGCACATAGCATAAAGCATGTTGGTGCAGCATAGCTTCAGTGTCTTGGGTTTGATTCTTGCCTTCAGTTACTGTCTGTGTGGAATTTGGAGTGTTCTTTGCATTTTCATGTGGGTTTAACCCAGCTGTTCCGGTGTCCTCCAAACATGCCAGCAGTTTCTAAAGTTATTTAAAGTGGGTACTGGAGATAAAATGAATGGAATAATGAACGAGTGGAGCCACAGTTCCCAGTAATTATCTTGTTAAGTAGGCACATTTGGTGGTACATTACCTAAATTGGCAGCTTTTTACAAGAACCAAAGCAATTCAGCTCATAAACACAGATAATTAACAGGCATTCATATCCTGGTCAGGGTCATGGCAGGAATGTTTCCACTGGGAAATACTGGGCGCAAGGAAAGAGTACCCGAGACGGGGCGCCAATCCATCAGAGGGCTTTAGTCATTCCTATTTTCAAACATAGCCAATGTCTTTGTAGATACCCAGCCAGCCGATTGCACCATTAAGATCGGAACTCTGATCACAATTAGGGATGTCCCGATCACGTTTTTTTGTTCCCGATCCCGATCATTAATTTTGATCCCGATCCGATACCGAGTCTCAAAACCGATACTTGTATTTTGTAGTTATTGTCTAGTTAAGAACTAGATAATACTGTTCACACAGTGCACACTTCAAGTACATTACAATTATTCAAATTAATCCAGTGTATATGTTTAACAACTGAATAGCTCTGCAGTGCTGTAGGAAAAAAAATTGGCTGCATCCAAGCTATTGCTTAATGTTCTTTTATTTTTACAAAATAAAAGTAAACAAACTTAGTGCAGCATTGTAGTAGTAAAACTAGAACACTCAAAATGAAGTGAAGGTTCTTTCTGAGGAAAATCAGCATCTCTGCCGTGTTAGCGGAGAGCCGGTTCCTTTTCTCATCACAATAATAAACTCGCTGTATTCGGCTGAGTGTTTATTTTTTAGGTGCCGTATCAAATTGGTAGTAATTGTAGATCGTTTGGTTAAATGATATCTGGTTTGTTTTTTATGAGCCACCGTACTTGTATGCGTGTTGTAACTGTAACAAAGTTTTCTGTGGTTGTATTGTGACAATGGTTTGATGGACGTTTCTACGCGAAGTGAGTGTGTTTTGACCCTTTGGGGCTTCCATAGTGCATGGAATAGCGTGCTTGGCTCTAGCTGTCCGCTATTCGGTACCCTAACAGAAGAAGTTAATAAAGTGTTCTGCTCCCGACAATTTGTGAATATACCGTGTATTTATTCCTTTATTAAGCAAGTGCATCACTACGTTGTTTTGTAAACCGGAGTGATCCTTGACTCACACACCATATAAATAGTAAAATTCTACAGTAATGAACGCAGCTCTGCTCCTACCGCCTCGTGAAATGCTCGCATTGCAGACATTACACTTCGTTGTTGGACTTGTTTCACTTTCCAATTTAAAGTATTTCCACACAGCGGACATGCTGACGTAAAACAAAGGATCGGCTTAGGATCGGCCTTAGTAAAGCCGATACCGATCAGTTAAAAAATGCCTTGATCGGCCCCGACATCCCTAATCACAATGGTGTTGGGCTAGTGTAGTAAAGTGCTGCACCACATACTGCCTTCCATTGCTGTTGTTTCTTTTCCACGTTGCAAAGCTACTGGCAGCAGGACTAAAAAAGTAGTGTCCCGTCTCTTTGGTTAGGGTTTAAACTGAGCTCATATTTTCTTCCGTATATCTCCTCTTTTTTACTTTGCTTCATTCTGCCTCAGCTTCTCAAGCAAAGGTGATTTAAGAGCTATGGGAACAGGCGTTAAGCTTGGTGAACTGTTCTGACCCGAGCATTCCTTGGTAATGATTTATATGTAGGAATTCCATTGATGTGCACCTAAAAAACACAGTGAAATTGTGTGTGTGACGAGCACGTTGATTAAAACCATCTGGCTCTCTGTGCTCCTCAGATCCTTGCGTTTATGTCGTGAGAATGTGCTTGCACGTGTCACTCCACTGTAATACTGGAAATGACTGGTGGGTCTTCAGCCTTTCGATCAGAGTGCTGCGATTCGTCTGGTTCTTCCAGATATTGAGGTCAAACCAAGGGTTGGTCATTTTTAGGCTTTTAAGTGAACTGTTCAGTGATAGTGAAGAGAGGCAGAGGGCGAACGAGGGCGGGAGGATTCCAAACATTCTTCTGTCTGACTGACACAGCAAACCGTTATATAGTTGAACCCAGTGTAAGAGAAAGCAGACGGCTTGTTGGATGAGCATTTGGAACCAGTTACGCAGTTTAGCAGCTAGGCGGTGTGTGAATGATAACTGACGTGGCAATTTTTTGACATGACAGCTAGTATTATGTGCTGGGTAAAAATGTCAACTCGTGTAAACTAAGCAAATCTTCTTCCTCTTTGTTTTGTCTGGCCAATCAGGGGTCATCGCAGCAGATTATTCATCATTCTGCCCTGTCCTAAGCATCCTTCTGAGACGATACTCCATTCTTAGCACCTTTCTCCCGATAGAACTGTCATCTCACCTCATCTTATCTCACCTCCCTAACTGTCCATCCTCATCACTTCCAATGAAAATCACTGCGTCTTCATCTCTTCCATCTCCCTCTCTTGTTTTTACCTTGCTTAACCTCTTTACTAAAAAACAATAGACGAGGATTTGCTGCTGTGTGGCCGTAAGTCATGCTGAATGATTTTTCAAATGAATGTTACATGTTATACACCCATCAGCCATAACATTAAAACCACATCCTTGTTTCTACACTCACTGTCTATTTTATCAGCTCCACTTACCATATAGAAGTACTTTGTACTTCTACAATTACTGACTGTAGTCCATCTGTTTCTCTGCATACTTTGTTTTAGCCTGCTTTCACCCTGTTCTTTAATGGTCAGGACCCCCACAGGACCACTACAGAGCAGGTATTATTTAGGTGGTGGATGATTCTCAGCACTGCAGTGACTCTGACATGGTGGTGGTGTGTTAGTGTGTGTTGTGCTGGTATGAGTGGATCAGACACAGCAGCACTGCTGAAGTTTTTAAATACCGTGTCCACTCACTGTCCACTCTATTAGACACTCCTACCTAGTTGGTCCACCTTGTAGATGTAGATGTCAGAGACGATCGCTCATCTATTGCTGCTGTTTGAGTTGGTCATCTTCTAGACACACCCTATCACAGGACGCTGCCCACAGGGAGCTGTTGGCTGGATATTTTTGGTTGGTGGACTATTCTCAGTCCAGCAGTGACAGTGAGGTGTTTAAAAACTCCATCAGCATTGCTGTGTCTTATCCACTCATACCAGCACAACACACACTAACACACCACCACCATGTCAGTGTCACTGCAGTGCTGAGAATCATCCACCACCTAAATAATACCTGCTCTGTAGTGGTCCTGGGGGGTCCTGACCATTGAAGAACAGCATGATAGGGGGCTAACAAAGCATGTAGAGAAACAGATGGACTACAGTCAGTAATTGTAGAACTACAAAGTGCTTCTATATGGTAAGTGAAGCCAATAAAATGGACAGTGAGTGTAGAAACAAGAAGGAGGTTTTAATGTTATGGCTGATCGGTGTACATTTGTATCATGTGTATCATGTGTACTATCACCGAAACCAATTCCTTGTATGTGTAACATACCTGGCGAAATAAAGTGATTCTAATTCTGAATAGTTTTTGAATCACTGAATGTGTACCAGGAAATTTAATGTCATTAACAGTAAAGGTTATGTGGTATTTTTGTGTGTGAAAGTAAAATACACTCTGGTGTACATCCTCTCCTTTTATCTGATCTGTCACTCTGTATCACCAATCACCATTCGACCTGGCTGACCTTTAGTTTCCTCTCTCATTGTTCTCAGCCTGTCTGGTGCACTTAAGCGTTATGAAGATGCAGAGCTGTTGCTTCTGTCAGAAAGGGTTTAGATAAAACAGCAAAACTGGACCTGGCCACAGCTACAGTAGTACGGTCACTTGAGGACTGAAATAAACAAGCCAGCTGGTCTCAGGAAGACCATAATGATGTTAGATTAGGCCCAGCTGCCAGAATTGCCTTTTTTGTTTGTGAATTCTGGGTAATTTTGTTTGTCTTGTGTACATAAAAAGTAGCAGCAAAATAGCATTAAATTAAACTTGGGGAAAACAGCTCAGCTTACTGATGCATTTACACATGTAAATCCTTTCATGCATATTTATTATTTAAATCATGACCAGTGGGGGGCTTAGGTGGTGCAGCAGTCTATTACAATAGCCCACCAGCAATGAGATCCAAATTTGAATCTCAGGTGTGCTGTCAGCTGGCTGGGAAGGAAAGGGGCATGGTGGCCATGGATGAGCGTCCAGGGTATTTCTGCCTTGCATCCAGTGTTTCACAGTAACATAAAAACACATACACTGAATTCAGTTAGCATCAGTATGGAGTCTGGTTGCATTTCTTTGTATGTGGATATGATTTTTAATTAACAAAAATCAACAAAAATAATGTGTATATTTTGCATCAGTCTCTAGTTTAAAGGTAAAACTCATCAAGGTTCATCATTGTATAATAACTACACTAATGTTGTCAGAAAGAGCTTTAAAATACTGACTGCGTCTTTTTTTGTAATTAGCATGTTCAGCTCACCACTGTGTAAAGTTTACCCTCTAAATGTTGAACTGGTTCTGCTTATGCCAAGTTCACCCTACACAACTTTCAAGTTGTTCTGATTGCTGTACAGCTCACACTACACAACTGGATCTCTAGCACTCGGGAGTCTTTTCAGTCGTTGTGTATTTCACACTACACAACTGATCGGCGACAGGGGGTTTCACACCACACGATCTATCACCATGAGGAATTGCAGGCGAGTCTGTCTGGTCCCCCAAACTACGTTTTGTCACAAAATACACACGAAAAGTGATGAGGGGTTTAATGATACCAAGTCCAAAAATACACGTCAACAATAAGCGCTGATGTGCAGTGTAAAATTAAGGAGAAAAAATAAATGAATCTGAGTGGATTTGGCTACGCTAACGCATGGATTGTTCTGTAGTGAGTTGGAGGTTAATAAATATTTTTTTGCAATGCAGTGTTGGTATTATGGTTTGTAGAGAACGATAAGGTTAGAAATACTGTAAAACGTGTGTGTGAATGTATTCTGATAGAAACTAAATTATGCCCCTGTCCCACGTTTTTATACTCACCCCGTATCTTGCGTTCTCATTGGCTGTAGTTCTACACCGCATGTGTTGCCAGTTGTCCGACTGATCCAGATATTTAACATGCTGGATAGTCGCAGAGCGCTCAGTGAGCCGCTCGGATCGAGTCGTTGAACAGTTCACACATAGCGATCGCAAGCCGAGTTTCCATCCCTGAGCAAACGTCGAGTTGCTTCCGAGCTGCCACATCTAGCGGCGGCCAGTCGGTGTGTGAAAATCAGGGCAGAAATCGTGTAGTGTGAACTAGGTTCATCTTACTGCTTTACACGTTCATTGTTACGCTGTTTTTAATCAACAGTGCATGAAGATTTGTTAAGATAAAACTCGCTGATGTGTTTTATTTTATACTTTAATAGGATACTTTATGCTGTTGGAAGAATTGGCAAAATTTGCATCCATACACACCATGCCAGCATCTTTATCAAGCTTAAGTGCACCAGACGGGCTGAACAAGCAATCACTGGATAAAGAACTGATTAAAAAAACATGAAAGCCAAAATGATACAAAATGTAAAATGAAATTTGTTGTCTTTATGTGTTAAGCAGGTGCAGACCCCGACACGAGTTGGACAGACCTACAAGTACAGCCCTGCATCCAACAACTCTCAAGACCTATATGATGTTCCTCCCATGAGAACTCAAGGGGTAGGTGTCTTTCAGGTCACTCATGATTATGTGAATTGTGAGTTCTTGGTGATCTACATCTACATGGACAGAGTTTGGATCAGTGTTGATTACTGGCTGTGTGTTGGCTTTACAGGTGTATGACATCCCGGCTGGGAAAAAAATGGGAAAGCATGCGAGTACTCGAGGCCAAGGTGTTTATGATATTCCTCCATCACTGGACACAAAAAATCAAGGGGTGTATGACATACCTCCACCATCACAAGCGGTATGTTGCAATCATGTTTACTTTGCCTAACTCACAGATGCTGTCCATTCAAAGTCTGTTCAAGAGCAACTCAGGACAAAATAGTTCATATTAAAAAGAATTTTCTATGCTTGACAAGTACATTTGCAGCATGCAGCAGATACTTCAGTCTAGGGTGATGTTTGCAGAATTGTAAACAAAAAATTGTGTGACAGTCTGGGAACATGATTTAACTAAAACACAGGTTAAAATAGAGGTAAAAAGCAGATTATTTGAAGATTCAGTCTTAAGTCAATAGCAAATGCAAGGTTAGTTTCCATTAAAGTGTGCAGTGAAGAGGAGGGTCTTCGGTCATATCTGAGGACAGGGGAAGTTTATTACACCATAATAAACTTCTAGTACAGATAAGAGTCTTGATGCCTGTCTTCCTTGAGGTCTGATGTGTGGCTTAAGATGAGCCAGACTTGTGACCTTAATGGTCCGAGCTACATAACCGGGTAGTGTAGGTGCTGCAAAGCTCAGACCCAAGTTCAGTTCCCGCCTTCAGTTAGTGTCACTGGTTAAGGTACTGTTGTCACTGTTGGACCCCTGAACAAGGCCCTAAGCCCTAAATTCCTTGCATGGTATTTGTTTACAATTGTAAGTCACTTTGTTTAATAGTGACTGCTATAAATGCCATAAATGTAAATGTTGTTTGTGGCATGTTCTCCCTGTGTTTATCTGACTCCCACCAAAGGTTTGTAGTACACTGTACACAGTATGTAGTATGCATTATATGATTAACCTTATAATTTATAGTAAGGCAAAGACACCTGAATGATATCAATACTAACTACACCGATCAGGCATAACATTTTGACCACCTCCTTGTTTCTACACTCACTGTCCATTTTATCAGCTCCACTTACCACATAGGAGCACTTTGTAGTTCTACAATTACTGACTGTAGTCCATCTGTTTCTTTGCACGCTTTGTTAGCCCCCTTTCATGCTGTTTTTCAATGGTCAGGACCCCCACAGGACCACTAGAGAGCAGGTATTATTCGGGGGGTGGATGATTCTCAGCACTGCAGTGACAATGACATGGTGGTGGTGTGTTAGTGTGTGTTGTGCTGGTATGAGTGGATCAGACACAGCAGCAGTGATGGAGTTTTTAAACACCTCACTGTCACTGCTGGACTGAAAATAGTTCACCAACCAAAAATATCCAGCCAACAGCGCCCCATGGGCAGTGTCCTGTGACCACTGATGAAGGTCTAGAAGATGACCAACTCAAACAGCAGCAATAGATGAGCGATCGTCTCTGACTTTACATCTACAAGGTGGACCAACTAGGTAGGAGTGTCTAATAGAGTGGACAGTGAGTGGACATGGTATTTAAAAACTAACACAACACACACTAACACACCACCACCATGTCATTGTCATTGCAGTGCTGAGAATGATCCACCACCCAAATAAGGCACAGCCTCACAACATAGGAAACAAAGGCACAGTCAAAGGCAAAAGCTTGTCATGTGGGTGTAGCCTTAGACTGCAAAAGTTAAAACCTACAAAGTTAAAACCTTAAGAAAATAAATATTGTTTTTTATTAGTTTTTCTTGGTTGCTAAATGAAACCGTTGTCTGCCAGTAGTCATCCAGACAGACTCAGAATGGTGCTTTGAACTCCACACTGAGCGTCTTAAATAATGTTTTTATATTTCACTGCTCTTTAGAGTACAGCACAGTCCAGTGCAGAGTTTATTTGCAATGAGTATAAGTATGTTGGGGACCTGTTATTTGCAACCTATTTGATTGAGGGGTTGCGTAGACTTCACATACTCCACACAGTAGATTTAATGCTTGACTGAAATTAGTTAGAGCCAGTTCCTGTTGTATGTTGGTTTATGTCCCTGCCATAGTGCCATGTATGTCAAAACCAAGCTCAAACCAGGGTTTTAAAATGTGTGGTTGTCAAATGCCTTCCACATCCATTATGTGGGAGAGCAAAAAATACATGATTATAGATCTGCCATAAAACATTAAGCGGAGACTGAGGTGTGTCTGTGGTTTTTCACTGTTTTTTGTTTTTGTATGTATGGTTGACTTAGGCCACACTGACAGAAATTGTTTGGAATCTGTATTGCAATGTACTGTCTTTCTATTTAAAAAAAATTAAACTTTTGATAGGACATAAAATGATGTCAGGTAATATGATTTGGTGATATACATCCACTACATCTATTCTATATACACACTATACATTTAAAATAAAAATAACATGTGGTTAAAAAAAAAAAAACTGCACAAGTGGTGGATGATTCACAGAGTCATGCATAGGGTGACTCTGTACGCGATATGACTCTTTGTGAGAGTCAGCTGCTGGCAGGTAAAAAGAAGCAGCATATCTTCTTTTTAATGAGGGAGCTCTTTTTGACAAGGCCAGGACTTTAGCAAGCAGTAGAGTCATGATTGGGAACTGGAAAGGACTAGATTATAGATTGGGAGAAAAAAGGGGGGTTGCAAAAAACTATTTAGTTTCATATTTTATCACTGCTTTGTCCTAACTCACCTCAGGACACCAGTCAGCGGCGGGGCCTCAGCCATCCGCCCCCACTCAGACGTAGCCAATCATATTTTTATGTAGATGCCCAAACGACCAATAGCACTGCTAGGGACTTAACCCTGGATCCCAGCGGAAGTGGCCGTGCATTATTTCCCAAATGCAAAAAATATGTAATAATAATAAATAAATAAATACACTGTGGTGCCAGGTGGCGCAGCGGGATAGTCCACTAGCACACCAGCGCTGAGATTCTGAACACCTCGGTTCGAATCTCTGCTCTGCTACCGGTCGGCTGGGGGCCATCTAGCGGGCACAACTGGCAATGCCTGCAGCAGACAAAATGGGCCACTAAGTCTGCTTGGTGGGAAAAGACCAGACTAAGTGGATGGGGCCTGTGCAGAAGTCGATGAGCCTTATGTGCGAAAAAGAAGGGGTTGAGGAACTGCGCACGTGTCGGAGGGGACGTGGAGCAGGCAAATATACCCTCCTCAGAGGCAATAGGGATCCCCAGCAGCGAAAGACTAATTGGCTACGCTAAATCGGGAGAAAAAGAGGAGAAAATGCATAAATAAATAGAAAAAAATAAAAATAAATACACTGTTTCAATGTCATAAACAGCATTTTCTATGTCCAGTTCCTAATCTTGCACTTTCTTCTCTTTTAAGGGCACAAGTTTTAGTCAATTATATGATTAGTCATTCATAGCTGGAAGCTGATTGGCTTCTCTCTGGGTGGATTGGTATTTTTTTCTTCTTTAGCAAGCATGTGATGCCAGCATGTGTAGCCCCCCAACCATGTTTGCAGTTCACTACATATTGAGGTGCCAAATAAGCTATGGTAAGGGCAGTAAATGGGTGTGTTCGAAAAGCTAGTGTGCTGTCTACATAGGCAGCATTTTACGTCATCCTGTGCGCGCTCCCGAGAAGGAGGCTGTTCGAAATCCTAGATGCCTTAAAATCCACACTTCTGAGGCATCTTATTATTTCAATTTTATTTTGGCTCAAGAACGAGTGAGCATCGAACGCTGCCTTAGTGATCAAGACAATCCCAGCATTCATGGCTGACGGGGCGGAGAAACGAATGGAGTTATTTTCAAACGTAAATAAAATATTACTGATTTTTAACTTGTATAAACTTGTACCGAGGGTTTTTATTTGCAAGTTCGGGCTTGTCAGGAAATTTAACCGTTATCGGTACATGAAGGGAGATGGTATTGACGTATGCTACCTCAGTTTATTGGTTTTAATGGCGAGATGCTAAATGCTAAACGCGAAATGCTAAACCCGATGGAATCGCTATCTAAGTAGTGCGTTCGAATAACCTGCCTTTTAAGTCACTAACTTATTAGAATCCTCTCTACTAAGTCAGCTGCCTATGTAGACAGTAAGACAGCAAGGCAGCTCCCTAGGTTTTCGAACACACCCCATAAAGTTGGTAAGTGGCTTCACATATCTCAGAGAAGGAAAATGTCTAGTCTTTCCATTCTAGATTTGAGGCAATTGTATAAAAGGGGAGACTAAGTTGGGGAGAACAAATTAGCCCCTAAACACAACAGAACAGCAATGCAGATCAATAACTTCACCTGTTAATGTAGCTTGTGTTAATGTTGTCGTCGTTTTCACAGGTGTATTCCAAACCACCTTGCAAAAGCAACACCGCCCAAGAAGAGGGGAACTATGACTTTCCTCAGCCTCACAAGCAGAAGCTGGAGGGCATTTATGATGTACCACCTCCCAGCCACACCAAATCCACCAAATCCAACTACGACTTTCCTCCCAGCGATAACAACAGCGCCATCTATGATGTTCCTGCTAGTCAGATCAGTACTGGAGCGTCCCACGATTTGTACGATGTTCCACGAGGGATGCAGCAGCAAACACAGTGCAGGGAGCACAATCGCAACAAGGGCATCTACGACATCCCTCCCTCTGATTCCCGTTCGCTGGCAGAGATGACCGATGGCATGAACCGCCTATCGTTCTCCAGTACAGGAAGCAGCATGTCGACGTCGTCCTCATCAGCCGGCTCTCCAGCAGAGGGACGTCTAACACTGGACCTTGATTCAGCCCTACAGAAGCTCGGCCGTCTACAGCAAGGCCTGGAGTCTTCTGTCTCATCTCTGCAAAACTTGGCCTTTTTGCCCAGCTGGAGAACTCACAGCTTTATGGAACGCTATGCTAATGAAGTCCGTGCCACGATGGAGCGAGTACGTAGCGCTCTGTCAGAATTTCTCGCTTTTGGAAAAGGGGCTGCAGTGAATGCAACTGCCCTGTCTGACCCGGCTCTGCATTCAAAACTGAAAAAGCAGCTGCAAAGGCTGGAGGACTCACAGCAGATCTTGCACCAGAGCCTGGAAAACGGTTCCTGGGTCTTCACAGGCAACCGACAGCAAGGCAAAAGCGATGAGCTTGAGCGCTTCGTGATGATGGCACGAACTCTGCCCGATGACGCCAAGCAGCTGGTATCTACGATAGGGGTCAATGCGGAGCTGCTGTTCCAGAAGGTGCCTATAGAGGGGGTTGTTCATCCTTTCACTTGCACTCAAATAGAGGAAGAGAGCTACTGTGGCAAGACCAAACCTTTCCCTGTGGTTCAGGACAGCGAGCAGTGTGTAAAGAGCTGGATGGAGGATTACGATTATGTCCACTTACAGGTAAGATCTAGCTGAGATCCAGATGTTTATACTACAACATGATGCATTTTTACATTGTCTCACATATTCCAGGGTTAACATTGTATCCCAGGCATCGTATTCTACATCCTGCCACTCTGTACCATCTAGTGAAGCAGCTTCTAGTTTTTAGCAGATCAGCTTGTGTGTAGTTTTTGAGTTACGTTTGATCATCTGGTAGGGATGTAACGATACACTCTATAATCTACGATTCACGATACTGAGTTCACGATACGATTTTTTCCCGATTTTTTTAAACAAAATGAAATTAAAGACAAATTATGACAAAGTTTCCTTTTATTATTTCTCTTTAAAAAATAAAATAGAATAATGTATGTGTGCTTAGCTTTTATTTATCTAAATAAAAAACAAAAACAAAAATGCTGCACATTTCCCTTCACATTTCAAATTTCAAAATGAAATTTTAAAACAAATCCCACATTATATAATAAATAAATAAATAATACAAACAAAGAAAGTAACCTCAAATAAATAAACTAAGGTTTTGCCTGTGCTCCTTCCAAGCTTGGTAAAGTGCTGTAAAGTAAAGTGCTGGCATTACAGTATGGCTAAAGTGCAGGCGCGATGGAATGCAGTATTTAGGCTCCAGTGTGTTAACCAGTAATCGAAATCTCTCATTTTCAACTACTGAAAATGGCCTCATATCTTTTGCCACGAAAATACCAATGCACCTCATGTAAACGCGCTTGTCAGCGTGGTTTGCCCTTTTATGAATGATTTTCGCTTACACGGGCTGACCGGAGCTTCTCACTGTGGTGCCGGTTTATATGTCAGGCATAAATCACCACCGCAACCTTTGAATTTTCACCCATTTTGGATAAAGCTCGATTTGGCAACCAGGCGAGGTGGCTGGCGCAAGTGCCCTTCGCTGTTTAAAGTGAATATCGATTCATTTTACTTGAATTATCGATTTAAATCGTGGCAAAAATGCATCGATTTTTAACTGTGTATTGGTGCATCGTTACATCCCTATCATCTGGACACCTTTTTATTTTGGAATAGGGTAACAGTTTGGGTTTTCCTTCCACCCTTTTTTTTGTACAGATGGTGGCTTAATGGGAATCACTGTCACCTCACAGCAAGAAGGTCCTGGGTTTGATTCCCAGGTGGAGCTGTCCGGGTCTTTTCTGTGTGGAGTTTGCATGTTCTCCCCGTGTCAGTGTAGGTTTCCTCTGGGAGCTCCAGTTTCCTCCCACAGTCCAAAAACATGCAAGTGAGGTGAACTGGAGATACAAAATTGGCCATGACTGTGTTTGACATTAAAGACTTGAACTGATGAATCTTACACATAGTGATGCCTGTAGCTTAGACCTGATGAGTGCAGTTGAACTAGCCCTATTTATATAGGCACAGAGAACGTAACAGCCCTAGTCAGTCAAAATTGCCAAGGAGGAATTAGGATGCCATGACTCAAACTTGAATGACATTATAGAACTTTCTACAAAACCAAATAATCTAAGTAGCTGTATGTAGATTTTTGACCCAGTAGATGTGAGCATATTTTCTGCAAACTGCACACTGCTGCACAATAAGCCTATGACAAATCAATGCAAATATTTCCTGTGTTCCAGTTATTCCATTAAAAAAAAGACCAGAAATCTCCAAACTGCCAAGACATCCGGCATAACAAAAGAATAAATTCTCAAGCAATAAAAATATGATCAAGCAATAATAAATATTTGAAATACTTCATTGAGATGATACAAAATAAAGTGTTTAATGATTCTATTTTTTCCACTTGAAAGGGTAAAGAAGACTTTGAGCGTCATCAGAAGGAGCTGTTAGAAAAGGAGAATGTTGTGAAACAGAACAAGCTCCAGCTGGGACAGGAACAGGTATGTGGAACGCGTGATACTGCACTACATTCAGTCCATTTAGTCTGGATTACAACCAGTAATAAGAACTGAAACTGGGTTTAAAAATAGAAAAATACATTGCAGTAAACTGAAATCATATAAAGTACACCAGCGTGGAGCAGCAGGTAGTGTGGGTGTCACACCAAGGACCTGAGAACCCCACTTTTTTACATAGTCTGTAAGGACTTTAGTATGTGCTATTTGCTTATCTCTGGGTGCACTGCTTAAAACATGACATCAGGTGGACTGGCTACTAAAAACTGTTCCTAGGTGACAGTAACTGAGTGAACAGATGTAGGTGTAAGTGTTATGCCCTATATTAAAATAGTTAATTCCTGCCTAGTACTTAATATATATATATATATATATATATATATATATATATACAGTATATATATATACATACACCGATCAGCCATGACACTAAAACCACCTCCTGGTTTCTACACTCACTGTCCATTTTATCAGCTCCACTTACCATATAGAAGCACTTTGTAGTTCTACAATTACTGACAGTCCTCTACAAACCTTTTTAACCTGCTTTCACCCTGTTCTTCAATGGTCAGGACCACTACAGAGCAGGTATTATTTAGGTGGTGGATCATTCTCAGAACTGCAGTGACACTGACATGGTGGTGGTGTGTTAGTGTGTGTTGTGCTGGTATGAGTGGATTAGACACAGCAGCGCTGCTGGAGTTCCACTCACTGTCCACTCTATTAGACACTCCTACCCAGTTGGTCCACCTTGTAGATGTAAAGTCAGAGACGATCGCTCATCTATTGCTGCTGTTTGAGTTGGTTATCTTCTTGACCTTCATCAGTGGTCACAGGACGCTGCCCATGGGGCGCTGTTGGCTGAATATATTTTTGGTTGGTGGACTATTCTCAGTCCAGCAGTGACAGTGAGGTATTTAGAAACTCCATCAGCGCTGCTGTGTCTGATCCATTCATACCAGCAGAACACACACTAACACACCACCACCATGTCAGTGTCACTGCAGTGCTGAGAATGATCCACCACCCAAATAATACCTGCTCTGTAGTGGTACTGTGGGGGTCCTGACCATGCAAACCTGCTTGCAAAACAAAGAGCACTTAATAATAGAAACAGTATTTTAGCTTTATTCTTAAGCATCTTTTCCACCTTTATAAAATTAAAGTTAGGACACCTAAATAAAATTTGTATAATAAATAATCTGCTCTCATTTCAATGTAAACATTTAAAGTTGGTAAGGCAGCATGTTCACTTACAGCAAGTTTATCTTAATTTAAAACACAGCTCAGATGAAGCTAGCCTCATAACCTCATGATTAAGCGACCATGTTTGGAAGATGAGAATATAGCTAAGGCATGCTGACCTCTCAGTTTGCTTTGGTTAGGTAATTGAACTGTTCTTGAGGAAAGTCCAACCTAAACTTTGGGTTTGGCTGTGCCTGAGAGGACAGGCTATTTGAGCAGCAGGGCAGAATCCCTGTTGAGTTCTGTTTGGTTTGTACCACTGAGATGAGCTGGACTGAATTAAAAGCATGACTGAGGAGCCATACTGAAGGGTTTGCTGTGGAAACCAGGGTTTTAATTCGTATAGGCTAAGAGTGTGTGTGAAGTCTGCTGCAGATGTTGCGGTAAAACATCCGCAAACATTTTCCAGTGCAGTGTCACAGTGTGGAAGTTGCTGTAATTTATATTTGTATTGTAGCAATAGATAAGTCACGTTTACAATTTTCTGCAATAGAAGTAATAATACAATATAAAACCTTAAACACTACATAACTGCATTATAACTATATTAGTTTTGTGTGTGTATATACACTGACTAGGCATAACATTATGACCACTGACAGGTGAAGTGAATAACACTGATTATCTTTTCATCACGGCACCTGTTAGTGGGTGGGATATATTAGGCAGCAAGTGAAAAAAATTTTAAGTTGATGTGTTAGAAGCAGGAAAAATGGACAAGTGTAAGGATTTGAGCGAGTTTGACAAGGGCCAAATTCTGATGGCTAGACAGCTGGGTCAGAGCATCTCCAAAACTGCAGCTCTTGTGGGGTGTTCCTGGTCTGCAGTGGTCAGTATCTATCAAAAGTGGTCCAAGGAAGGAACAGTGGTAAACCGGGTGGCCAAGGCTCATTGATTCACATGGGGGAGGGAAGGCTGGCCTGTGTGGTCCAATCCAACAGACGAGCTACTGTAGCTCAAATTGCTGAAGAAGTTAATGCTGGTTCTGATAGAAAGGTGTCAGAATACACAGTGCATCACAGTTTGTTGCGTATGGGGCTGAATAGCCACAGACCAGTCAGGGTGCCCATGCTGACCCCTGTCCACCGCCGAAAGCGCCAACAATGGGCACGTGAGCATCGGAACTGGACCACTGAGCAATGAAAGAAGGTGGCCTGGTCTGATGAATCATGTTTCACATGGATGGCCGGGTGCGTGTGGGGAACACAAGGCACCAGGATGCACTATGGGAAGAAGGCAAGCCGGCAGAGGCAGTGTGATGCTTTGGGCAATGTTCTGCTGGGAAACCCTGGGTCCAGCCATCCATTTACAAATGTACTTTGACACGTACCACCTACCTAAGCATTATTGCAGACCATGTAAACCCTTTCATGGAAACGGTATTCCCTGATGGCTGTGGCCTCTTTCAGCAGGATAATGCACCCTGCCACAAAGCAGAAATGGTTCAGGAATGGTTTAAGGCAGTTTGAGGTGCTGACTTGGCCCCAATTCCCCAGATCTCATTCCAGTCGAGCATCTGTGGGATGTGCTGGACAAACAAGTCCGATCCATGGAGGCCCCACCTCACAACTTACAGGAGTTAAAGTATCTGCTGCTAACATTTTGGTGCCAGATACCACAGCACACCTTCAGGGAGTTCATGCCTCGACGGGTCAGGGCTGTTTTGGCAGCAAAAGGGGGACCAATACAATATTAGGAAGGTGGTCATAATGTTATGCCAGATCAGTGTATAATACACATTGTTTTTTTTTATTATTTATTAAATGTATAATTGTATTTCATTCTTCCCCTTTTTAATTTGCTTTTCTTCTCTCTACAATTTTACAGCTGAATCAGCTTAAGCAGCTGGAGCAGGAGGTTATCAAACCAGTGGAGAACGACATGACGCAGTGGATCTCCCATCAGCACTCTACAGGTTCTTCCTCCCCGTCTGACTCCTCCATGTCCTCGGCAGGGGGTGGGGCTCATCTGTGTGGACGTGATCGGCAGCTGCTGGCCTTCTATGGCGAGCAGTGCGAGCAGCACTTTGTGACTCTGCTGAACGCAGTGGACGCCTTTTTCGGCTGCGTAGCGGCCGGCCAGCCTCCGCGTATCTTCGTCGCTCACGCTAAATTCGTCATCCTCAGTGCTCATAAGCTGGTGTTTATAGGAGACACTCTGTCCAGACAGGCTTCCATGCCGGACGTAGCCAATCGGGTGATGGACTCCAGCAACGTACTCTGCGAGATGCTAAAGACTGTGGTGGGTGCCACCAAGATCGCCGCCCTGCATTACCCTAACACGGCGGCTGTGCAGGAGATGGTGGACCGTGTGACAGACCTCTCCCATCATGCACAGCAGTTCAAAGTGCAGATCTTACAGATGGCTGCGTTGTGATGTTGTCAGTGTGGGAGTGTTTTAGCAGACTGTTTATGTTGTATAGTAAGAAGTATTGAGCACATTAATGAATTTGGGCTTTTGTAAATAGGACAGTTCCGTTCTTTCTTGTAAATATTTATCTCTATTTTGGTTTAGATTGGTTTTATATTATAAGAATGGTAGGAGCAAATTGCTCTCTAGAGCATTCAGCATTTCATTTTTATGTAATGAGCACCTTAGATGTTGCCCTTAAATTGTTCCTATGACCTGGAGAGAAAAAGCTCCACTTCTGGACATCACATTAGGTCTTAACATTTCCTGCATCGTGTTGTGTCTGTTCTGCCAACAAAGTGAGTGTGAAAGTAAAAGACTCTTCCTCCCAGGACGATTCCAATTTTAATGTTTGCATGGTTTAAAAGACCAAACCCTTTGTGCCAGTATTGGTGAAAAGCATAATGCATTACTTGTACCATTCTTGCTGTTTGTATTGACAAAAGTATATGGACACCAATCAGGATGATCAAGTTCAGATAAGTGTTTAAAACTATTTCTATAAAATAAATTATATGTTTACAACTTTTGTGGTAAGAGGTCATTTTCTGATTCTGCATGACAGTGCACAAAGACAGGTTTTTAAAGACAGACTTGGTGTACAGGAGATGTAGTGGCCTGCACAAAGGCCTGAATTAAATATCTTTGGGATGATTTGGAACGTCGAGTCAGGCCATCTTCCACTTCCAACTTCAATACCTAACCTAACATCATAACATCTTAAAAATCTTGTAAAGAGCCTTCCCTAAAAGAACAGCAAAAAAGGATGGGCTCTATACTAACATTAATGCTGTTAGACAAGCTCAAGGTCAGGTGTCCACATACTTTTGACCATATAGTGTGTTGTCTGTGCTGTTGTTCAACACATCGAATAATTGTGTATAATACAGGCTGAAAAAAGGATGTGTTTCAGTAAATAAAATGAGATTGGATGTATGGGTTGTAGAGGTGCCCTTCCGTATTAAGACAACTAAAGTTGCTTTTTAATTTTAAAGATCTATTCATGTGAACCAATAACATACAATAAGAATAGTAGAAATTGTAGAAGTTATTACTTGAGTAAACTTCAGTTACCCAAGCTGAACTATAAACACTTCATTCTGCAAAGATCACACCAACAGCACAAACAAGAGGAGTGAAACTACACTATACGAACAAAAGTATTAGGACACCCCTTCTAATTGTATTCATGTGTCTCAGCCACAACAGTTGCTAACAGGTCTAATAAATCAGTTATACACCGATCAGCCATAACATTAAAACCACCTCCTTGTTTCTACACACACTGTCCATTTTATCAGCTCCACTTACCATATAGAAGCACTTTGTAGTTCTACAATTACTGACTGTAGTCCATCTGTTTCTCTGCATGTTTTGTTAACCCCCTATCATGCTGTTTGTCAATGGTCAGAACTCTTCCAGGACCACCACAGAGCAGGTATTATTTAGGTGGTGGATCATTCTCAGCACTGCAGTGACAATGACATGGTGGTGGTGTGTTAGTGTGTGTTGTGCTGGTATGAGTGGATCAGACACAGCGGCACTGCTGGATTTTTAAATACCATGTCCACTCACTGTCCACTCTATTAGACACTCCTACCTACTTTGTGTAAAGTCAGAGACGATCGCTTATCTATTGCTGCTGTTTGAATTGGTCATCTTTGAGATCTTAATCAGTGGTCACAGGACACTGCCCAGGGGCGCTGTTGGCTGGATATATTTATGGTTGGTGGACTATTCTCAGTCCAGCAGGGACAGTAAGGTGTTTAAAAACTCCAGAAGCGCTGCTGTGACTTATCCACTCATACCAGCACAATACACACTGACACACCACCACCATGTTAGTGTCACTGCAGTGCTGAGAATGACCCACCACCCAAATAATACCTGCTCTGTGAGAAACAAATGGACTACAGTCAGTAATTGTAGAACTACAAAGTGCTTCTATATGGTAAGTGGAGCTGATAAAATGGACAGTGAGTGTAGAAACAAGGAGGTGGTTTTAATGTTATGGCTGATTGGTGCACAGCATGACTGTATCCCTGTGCACAAAGCAAGATTTATAAGGACATGAAGAAAAGATTGGCTTAAAGAAACTCCAGTGCCTGGACAGATCCCTGAGCTCAGCCCACTGAACAGCTTTAGAATGAACTGGAATATCAATTGAGGCTTTCTTGACCAATATCAATGCCACATCATACAAATGCTTTTTTGACTGAATGGGCAGATTCCCATAGACATACAGACACATCGCTTGGTATTCTTGGTGCCAGAACATCTTTTAAGTGTTGTGTGAAGGAATGGCAACATTACAAAGTCACTGTCCCAGCTTTTTTGGAATGTGTTGCAGGCCTGAAATGTAGGAATGGATCTGTATTAACAAACAAACTATACTGTATATTAACAAATGTAATGAAACTGACCACACCAAACATGACATTATTCGCATTTTCCATACTGTCTTTTTCAACTTTCATCTAAAACGTACATGGACTCCTCCAGGTATGAAGCAGTTACTCATTCTAAAGTGGCACATGATGGTGATTCTGCACTCAAAAACAGACTGACATGAGAAAATAACTTTGACCTGAAGCACTTGGTAACACAAGACTGTGCTCTTTCCTATGTGAACTTCCTGTGTGAAATTGTTCAGCATGGAGTTCAGCCATACAGAATCAAAAACTCATCAAAGCAGATTTGCATAAACATTTACCCTGTCACAGTTCAAGCATGATGTACCGTACCTGTATATATACAGCCCTATAGGCAGTGTTTATTCACCCGATTCACAAGTTACTCTATGATGTATATAAAAACTAAAATAGGGATTTATAGCTCTAAAGTTTAAATAAAGTAATTGAATGATACAGCAAATGAAAAAGGTCTGACATGGTGGGTCACGCCCTGCTATACAGTAGAAGTGTGAGAAAAAAGTCCCCACAACTGCAAGAGTGAAATAGAAGTGCAAATGCTTCAAAAGGGGAAGAACACTACTGTGCTAAAACCACTAACAAATAAGGGCAATTGCAAATAGATTAAATTAAAAGTAAAAAATGAAAGACACAAAACATCCACAGCCTACAACACAGAAAGTGGATAGCACAGGGACAGCACAGAACTGAGAGCTGGTTGTCACATTATAGCTCAGTTCTCAGGAAAAAAGGAAAGATATGGAACTTTTAGAACCAGCTGGACCGGCATGGACAAGCGGCACCCCAACCCCATCAAATAGCACACACCATGCATAACGTGGATTTACAGGTGGGAGCCACTCTAGAAAAGGGACATCACACTGGAAGCTTTTGCATGAGAAGAATGTGTGAACATTTCACAAGAGCTGTTTCAGAAGCCTGTAAGCACTTAATAAGCACCAAAATTGCTTATTAGAGGTCATAAAGGTGGAATGGCTTAACAGTATAACAGTATAGAAATGATGGTCACAAACTCGATGATTAAGAATGTTCATATAAAATAATTCAACACAAGTTACTGAGTAATAATGCACAATATGCAATGTCTATGAAAAAGCAATGAAAACACAGCTTTAAGATACACCACATGTTCAAAAGTATATGGACATGCCTCTTAATTAGTAAGTTAAGGTATTTAACCACACTCATTGCTAAGAGAAGGATGAAATTATATAAAGTATATTCTATGCCTCCAACATTTGGGAAGGCCTTTTATTGTTTCAGCATGACTGTGACCTTGTGCAAAAAGTAAACTTCATAAAAGACCATACAAGAGTTTTGAGTAAGGTAGCACAGATTTTCACAGAACGTCTCATATTTTTAAAAAGGTCTTCCTAAGAGTGGAGGCTGTTATAGCTGCAAAGTGTGCAGGCAACTCTATGTAACTGCCTATGGTTTTGGAGTGAGATGTATAACAAGTAAACGTTCAGTCGTCTACATGCGTTTGGCCATTTAGTGTATCTTGTTTTTAACAAAACCCCAGGACTTTTTGTGACATTGTGCGCCATGCAGTGGTCATTTAAGAGTACTACATTATTCATCAGTAACACATATATGCAGGATAGTTTGTTTTTGTTTGTTTATTAGGATTTTAACATCATGTTTTACACTTTGGTTACATTCATGACAGGAACAGTAATTACTCATTACACAAGATTCATCAGCTCAAGTTTAATATCAAACACAGTCATGAACAATTTTGTATCTCCAATTTACCTCACTTGCATGTCTTTGGACTGTGGGAGGAAACCGGAGCTCCCACAGGAAACCCACGCAGACACGGGGAGAACATGCAAACTCCACACAGAAAGGACCTGGACCTCCCCACCTGGGGATCGAACCCAGGACCTTCTTGCTGTGAGGTGACAGTGCTACCCACTTAGCCACCGTGCCGCCCTATATGCAGGTCATGAGTAGTTGGCAATTGTTTGTTGTTCTGAATAATAAACAAACCTCTAAAGTCTGATCATGTATAAAGGGTGACGTGTGCAATGCAAAAAAAAAAAAAATTTTTTTAGTCCTAATATTTATAGTACTTTTATAGTCTTAGTCCTTACTGATTATAGTTACACGGCTTACCACTGTAGAGTGTTTTAACAGGAGCAGGAAGGAAGCATTTCTCTTGTCATTGTCACCTTTGGATTGCTTATTTGGGGTTTACATCTGGGTTTAAACACAGATGAATAGGAATAGTGGAATAGAAATAGCGTAAAATAGAGAAATAGAAATAGCATTAGATATTTTTAATAGGTGTCTCGTAAAAGGTCAGTGATTTACATGTTTCATGAGTGCAGTTGGGAATTGGGGATGTCTAAATTGAGGTGGAATGGAAGGAGCAAATAGAAAAAAAGCTGTATAAAATAAATTCAAATGAATTCACAGTAAGGGCTGTTGTTAACAGATTATTGTGCCATTTAAGATTTGTGGTACATTGGTACAGGACTAGTAATCAGAAAATGCAGGTTTAAGTACAACCACCACTAGGTTGCCACTGTTGGGCCCATGAGGAAGGCCCTTAACCCTCGATTGATTGCACTGTAATAAACAGCAACTGAAACTCGCTTTGGATATTTATTCATTCAATTTATTTTAGATTTAACACCATGTTTAGCACATATTTGTGCCATTTATGGCATGCTCAGTATTTTATTTTTATGGCTGAATGATGCGTTAGTACTGTTCCTGTATTTTCTTGAATAAGTATTTCTTTTATGGTTCCAGATTTAAGTAGTTGTTGCCTTTCCATGACCTATTTAGGGCTTTCTATTAGGACATGCTTTATCGTAATGGGTGTTTAGCAGGAGGATTTTATCCTTTTATCAGGTGTTGGTGGGTTATTCTGCTGTGTAAATTCTACATCTTGTGTGTATGATTTAGTCAATACATCTTAGTTGGTGTGTCCTTGGCTTGTTAACTTTTGGGTGTACAGTATCTCTTGAAGTTTGTGGTTATTTGTGGTTTACCATTAGTGTTAATATATGCCTCTTATTATTAGTGGTTTTATATTTATGTATAGGGAATTTTAATGTTATATGTTGTCTGTTTTTTTTCTCTGGCTAGTTGATTTGCTTGTTTGTTTCCTACTATTCCACTATGTCCTGAAGTTTGGCATAGCCTGATGTCTTATTTTGTAAATTACTTTTGTATATTACTGATCATGGGGTGGTCTGGTGTGTATGACTTGTGTGAGTCTGTGCATTTTATGATTTTAGCTTTTTTGGTCTCTATATTTATTATATATAGTATAAATATTTATACTATAAATATTTTATTGCTTGTTTGCATTCCTTGTTGAACCAAGTGTTTTTTGGCTCCTTGGATGTTTTTGGGATGGTTTCTTACACTATTTCTTTTAGGGTTGTCTTGAACCATTCGATGGGGTCTCCATTAGGTCTATAATAGTACAGTGGTAACTCGAAATCTTTAAAACTCAACGCCCTTCGTTGAGAAATTTGTACCTTTAAACACGACTTTTACCGTAAACCGTAAAAAGTGTCTGCGAATGTCGCTTTGTTTAGCACTCGGCTTGAATGTTTCGGTAAGACGTCATTAAAGTATTAATATTGGCAATATTTATATCAAACAAACCAGCAGAATCTCAATCACATTTATGCTGTCCATTTTACTTTGAATAAATGAGCTTAAAAATCTCGAAAGAGTTCAATATTTGGTAATGCTTTGCCATCATTGCAAAATGAAAGCACACGGTAAACAGCAGCAATGCGACCCAGATCAACCACACAGCAGCATAAAATTATAACCGCTGCTTACCTGAACTTCTCTTCTTCAAACTGAGACCAAATCTATATCTGTGTGTTGTTCCATTAGGGATATAATCCACTTGTTTTTCTTCTTGGTGGCCATCTTGTAAATTCCCAGAATATTTCCAGAATATATAAATCCATTTCCAACCGTTTGGCCACCTGTCTTATTCGGATCATTTATTCTCTCGGTTTTCGCAGTAAAACACTGAAACAGGTAGTTTGTTTTTCATTGCCAGCTCACCTAAATCACACTGGAGAAATCCAAAAACAGCATGTATTGCTTTGGATTGCAGGAACAACTGAAATTCCGCCCACAATCTGAATTTAGAAGCTCTGATTGGTTTATACAGCTGTCTTTCAAGACTTGAAGCACGACTGAATCTCTGAATCAAATGCGAACTGGTTCATGGAGTTGTTTACTCTCAACACCATAATGAAACAGAGTGAGCAAAATGAATGAATCTTTACCATAGATAAGAGCACAGCTCCCTGATTCGATTCAAATGAATTTTTCGTTTGAAAAGAGTCATTTCGGACTCGTTTTACTAAGTGATTCAGTGATGCTTTTTCAGAGTCTGACAAAGCTTTAAAGACAAAAAGGCACAATGTATGAATAATGACACTATTAAACCTTTGGAGACCAACATGGACTCTTTTCACTCCAACTTCAATAACTCCAGATCAGAATTAATTAGAATGTTGATTGTAAACAACATTTGCATACATTAAAGAAATTGTTGGTTATGATATATATATATATATATATATATATATATATATATATATATATATACAGTGTATCACAAAAGTGAGTACACCCCTCACATTTCTGCAGATATTTAAGTATATCTTTTCATGGGACAACACTGGCAAAATGACACTTTGACACAATGAAAAGTAGTCTGTGTGCAGCTTATATAACAGTGTAAATTTATTCTTCCCTCAAAATAACTCAATATACAGCCATTAATGTCTAAACCACCGGCAACAAAAGTGAGTACACCCCTAAGAGACTACACCCCTAAATGTCCAAATTGAGCACTGCTTGTCATTTTCCCTCCAAAATGTCATGTGATTTGTTAGTGTTACTAGGTCTCAGGTGTGCATAGGGAGCAGGTGTGTTCAATTTAGTAGTACAGCTCTCACACTCTCTCATACTGGTCACTGAAAGTTCCAACATGGCACCTCATGGCAAAGAACTCTCTGAGGATCTTAAAAGACGAATTGTTGCGCTACATGAAGATGGCCAAGGCTACAAGAAGATTGCCAACACCCTGAAACTGAGCTGCAGCACAGTGGCCAAGATCATCCAGCGTTTTAAAAGAGCAGAGTCCACTCAGAACAGACCTCGCGTTGGTCGTCCAAAGAAGCTGAGTGCATGTGCTCAGCGTCACATCCAACTGCTGTCTTTGAAAGATAGGCGCAGGAGTGCTGTCAGCATTGCTGCAGAGATTGAAAAGGTGGGGGGTCAGCCTGTCAGTGCTCAGACCATACGCCGCACACTACATCAAATTGGTCTGCATGGCTGTCACCCCAGAAGGAAGCCTCTTCTGAAGTCTCTACACAAGAAAGCCCGCAAACAGTTTGCTGAAGACATGTCAACAAAGGACATGGATTACTGGAACCATGTCCTATGGTCTGATGAGACCAAGATTAATTTGTTTGGTTCAGATGGTCTCAAGCATGTGTGGCGGCAATCAGGTGAGGAGTACAAAGATAAGTGTGTCATGCCTACAGTCAAGCATGGTGGTGGGAATTCCATGGTCTGGGGCTGCATGAGTGCAGCAGGTGTTGGGGAGTTACATTTCATTGAGGGACACATGAACTCCAATATGTACTGTGAAATACTGAAGCAGAGCATGATCCCCTCCCTCCGGAAACTGGGTCGCAGGGCAGTGTTCCAGCATGATAATGACCCCAAACACACCTCTAAGACGACCACTGCTTTATTGAAGAGGCTGAGGGTAAAGGTGATGGACTGGCCAAGCATGTCTCCAGACCTAAACCCAATAGAACATCTTTGGGGCATCCTCAAGCGGAAGGTGGAGGAGCGCAAAGTCTCGAATATCCGCCAGCTCCGTGATGTCGTCATGGAGGAGTGGAAAAGCATTCCAGTGGCAACCTGTGAAGCTCTGGTAAACTCCATGCCCAGAAGAGTTAAGGCAGTTCTGGGAAATAATGGTGGCCACACAAAATATTGACACTTCAGGAACTTTCACTAAGGGGTGTACTCACTTTTGTTGCTGGTGGTTTAGACATTAATGGCTGTATATTGAGTTATTTTGAGGGAAGAATAAATTTACACTGTTATATAAGCTGCACACAGACTACTTTTCATTGTGTCAAAGTGTCATTTTGTCAGTGTTGTCCCATGAAAAGATATACTTAAATATCTGCAGAAATGTGAGGGGTGTACTCACTTTTGTGATACACTGTATATACACACCGATCAACCATAACATTAAGACCACCTCCTTGTTTCTACACTCACTGTCCATTTATCAGCTCCACTTACCATATAGAAGCACTTTGTAGTTCTACAATTACTGACTGTAGTCCATCTGTTTCTCTGCATGCCCCTTTCATGCTGCTCTTCAATGGTCAGGACTCTCCCACAACCACCACAGAGCAGGTATTATTTGGGTGGTGGATCATTCTCAGCACTGCAGTGACACTGACATGGTGGTGGTGTGTTAGTGTGTGTTGTGCTGGTATGAGTGGATCAGAAACAGCAGCACTGCAGCACTGCTGTCCACTCACTGTCCACTCTATTAGACACTCCTACCTAGTTGGTCCACCTTGTAGATGTAAAGTCAGAGCTGATCGCTCATCTATTGTTGCTGTTTGAGTTGGTCATCTTCTAGACCTTCATCAGTGGTCACAGGACGCTGCCCACAGGGCACTGTTGGCTTGATATTTTTATCATATCATATCATATATACAGTGTATCACAAAAGTGAGTACACCCCTCACATTTCTGCAGATATTTAAGTATATCTTTTCATGGGACAACACTGACAAAATGACACTTTGACACAATGAAAAGTAGTCTGTGTGCAGCTTATATAACAGTGTAAATTTATTCTTCCCTCAAAATAACTCAAAATACAGCCATTAATGTCTAAACCATCGGCAACAAAAGTGAGTACACCCCTAAGAGACTACACCCCTAAATGTCCAAATTGAGCACTGCTTGTCATTTTCCCTCCAAAATGTCATGTGATTTGTTAGTGTTACTAGGTCTCAGGTGTGCATAGGGAGCAGGTGTGTTCAATTTAGTAGTACAGCTCTCACACTCTCTCATACTGGTCACTGAAAGTTCCAACATGGCACCTCATGGCAAAGAACTCTCTGAGGATCTTAAAAGACGAATTGTTGCGCTACATGAAGATGGCCAAGGCTACAAGAAGATTGCCAACACCCTGAAACTGAGCTGCAGCACAGTGGCCAAGATCATCCAGCGTTTTAAAAGAGCAGGGTCCACTCAGAACAGACCTCGTGTTGGTCGTCCAAAGAAGCTGAGTGCACGTGCTCAGCGTCACATCCAGCTGCTGTCTTTGAAAGACAGGCGCAGGAGTGCTGTCAGCATTGCTGCAGAGATTGAAAAGGTGGGGGGTCAGCCTGTCAGTGCTCAGACCATACGCCGCACACTACATCAAATTGGTCTGCATGGCTGTCACCCCAGAAGGAAGCCTCTTCTGAAGTCTCTACACAAGAAAGCTCGCAAACAGTTTGCTGAAGACATGTCAACAAAGGACATGGATTACTGGAACCATGTCCTATGGTCTGATGAGACCAAGATTAATTTGTTTGGTTCAGATGGTCTCAAGCATGTGTGGCGGCAATCAGGTGAGGAGTACAAAGATAAGTGTGTCATGCCTACAGTCAAGCATGGTGGTGGGAATGCCATGGTCTGGGGCTGCATGAGTGCAGCAGGTGTTGGGGAGTTACATTTCATTGAGGGACACATGAACTCCAATATGTACTGTGAAATACTGAGAAGAGCATGATCCCCTCCCTCCGGAAACTGGGTCGCAGGGCAGTGTTCCAGCATGATAATGACCCCAAACACACCTCTAAGACGACCACTGCTTTATTGAAGAGGCTGAGGGTAAAGGTGATGGACTGGCCAAGCATGTTTCCAGACCTAAACCCAATAGAACATCTTTGGGGCATCCTCAAGCGGAAGGTGGAGGAACGCAAAGTCTCGAATATCCGCCGGCTCCGTGATGTCGTCATGGAGGAGTGGAAAAGCATTCCAGTGGCAACCTGTGAAGCTCTGGTAAACTCCATGCCCAGGAGAGTTAAGGCAGTTCTGGGAAATAATGGTGGCCACACAAAATATTGACACTTCAGGAACTTTCACTAAGGGGTGTACTCACTTTTGTTGCCGGTGGTTTAGACATTAATGGCTGTATATTGAGTTATTTTGAGAGAAGAATAAATTTACACTGTTATATAAGCAGACTACTTTTCATTGTGTCAAAGTGTCATTTTGTCAGTGTTGTCCCATGAAAAGATATACTTAAATATCTGCAAAAATGTGAGAGGTGTACTCACTTTTGTGATACACTGTATATATATATATATATATATAGTACCTTGAAACTCAACGTTAATTGGTTCTGGGAGTGGTGTTTCTTAAAATAATGTATAGTAGTGGAAGTTGATCAGTCAAATTGTTCAGACTGTTAGCTTTAGTGTCATGTTTGAGGGAATACATATGGTATGTATGGTTATATTTTTATGGATGATAATTGATGTTCTGATTGTTGTTGTCTGCAGTTGGGTGTGGGGAACATGGCTATGGGGGAAGTTCTTCTTTATGTAGATTGCCATCCCACCAATTGTTTTGCCTGTATTTGGTCCTGGTTTGTGGTATGCAGTGTAGTTCTTCAGCATTGTCTATATTTGGTGATATTTGAGTTTCTTAAAGGTGTTTAATTGATGGGTTGATGAGTCGTGATGATTTTTGTAGTTCATTATAATTAGCCTCAAAAGTTCCATTGGTATATCTACGTCTTTGTTTTTGCAAATTGCGCACTTTGAATAAAAGCGCCATACACCGATCAGCCAGAACATTAAAACCACCTAATTGTTTCTACACTCACTGTCCATTTTATCAGCTCCACTTACCATATAGGACCATCTAGAGCTTCATCAGTGGTCACAGGACGCTGGATATATTTTTGGTTGGTGGACTATTCTCAGTTCAGCAGTGACAGTGAGGTGTTTAAAAACTCCATCAGCGCTGCTGTGTCTGATCCACTCATACCAGCACAACACACACTAACACACCACCACCATGTCAGTGTCACTGCAGTGCTGAGAATGATCCACCACCCAAATAATACCTGCTCTGTGGTGGTCCTGGCCATTGAAGAACAGGGTGAAAGCAGGCTAAACAGCATGTAGAGAAACAGATGGACTACAGTCAGTAATTGTAGAACTACAAAGTGCTCCTATATGGTAAGTGAAGCTGATAAAATGGACAGTGAGTGTAGAAACAAGGAGGTGGTAATGTTCTGCCTCACTGGTGTATATGTAAATACAATATAGTTTGGAGAACTGAGTATTTTTCCACAGCATTAAAAGGAATATATATAAAAAAAACAAGACTGACAGTTGGATTAATTTAGAAGTTTAGAACCTGTGTGTTTTATGGTCGGCACAATGGCACAGCTGGTCAAATGGGTGATGCACAGCAATGTGTGAGCCGGGGGCCTGAGGAGTTTGATCCTTTTGTTGCTGTCTGTGAGAAATTTTACTTCATCTTTCAGTGTCTGTGTGTGTTCCCTCGGATACAATGGATTCCTCCCACTTCCCAAAAACAAGTGTGTTTTGTCCAGGGCGGATAATCTATCTTGAGCCCAATGTTTTGTGGTGGTATTGGACTTACCACAACCCTTTTTAAGAATTAAATCCCTGTAGTCATTAACAATAAGACATCTGCAGCCATTCCCAATAAATACAATTTTATTAGAATGCTTACAGACCTGATCCAGAGAAACATCACATTATCTTGTGAAATTACAGGACCTTGTTGTTGTAGTTTTTATTTAATTTTTTTTTACTCCAACAACCATCCAGAAGTTGGACATGAATGACTGTACATTCATGAGGGTGATTTCTGACATTGCATGCCCTGCCTCCCAGTCTTTTTCCCTTCTGATTGACTTACTGACAGTGACTTTCTCTGAATGTTCTTCCAACTATACAAACATCACTAGCTACCCTCCTTCTGACTACATACAACCTCTTTCTTAATACATACAAAGCTGGGAAGATATTTTCTCCAGAGCCAGTGTACAGAGTAATACTGATGCAAGCCTGCATGAGTCCTAGTGCTTCTGGTAATAAAGAAATGCAGAGAAGACATTGTTTACATCATATCTTATAGAAAATAAATAAATAAAACAAATCGAACAGACATGTCCGCCAGTTTAAAATTCATCTACATTGTAAAAAGCATTGGTGTAAAGTCTAGGTGTATGTGAAGTTCATTCAGAAACAAGGCACTGTAGTGCCAGGGATGCCTTCAACTTGCCTTAAAATGCACAATACTACTGCCAGCATGTTGTTTGACATTTCTGTAGTTTATGTTTAGGTGACTTATGGGCTCTGATTTACTAAGAGTTTTCAAGTGGGGAAAAATTTACAAATTGATTTACTTTGCACTATAAAGGTTTGCATGACAAGGACTGATAATTAAAAATACCTTCTTAAAAGAAGCAGGGTACAAGGTAGGGTCAATGCAAATAGATGTATTTTGCATCAGCAGTGTGATTTATTAAGCTTTAAGTAAACATCTGAATTAGTGCAGGTATTAATCTCATGCACAATTTGCACAATTGCTATTATTACGGTATGCACAATATTACAGGAAAGAAGACGAATATGGTATTATCTCAGGAACCCTAGCAATATACGCCTTCTCCATGTTAAGAGTGGTATTAAAAATGCTCCCAGGTGGCGCAGCGGGGTATGGCTACCATGTCTGCTGGGAGGATGACCGTACTATGTGGGTGTGGTCTTCAAACGCTGTGCAAGGACCCTGATTACGCAGATAGTGGCGTCTGTGCGGAGCACATGGGCGGAAAGAAGGGGTCCGCTAGGACTGCGCATGTGTCGGGCGAGCCGTGAGCAGCAACATACCCTCCTTGAATGCAATCAGGGAACTCCAGCAGCGGAAGACAGATTGACTACGCAAAATCGGAAGAAAATGGGACAAAATGCATAAATGCTATTAAAACTAATTTAAAGCTGTGGTAGGGAAGTTTTGCTGGTGACCAACAGTAGTTGTATGAAAGCTTATAGAGCAAATAATGTTTTAAAACATTGCACAAGTAAAACTGAATTACCTACGTCAAGTGGCAAGTCAAACATTTACATTTGTTCCATTATCACATTAATTCATGAGGTGGAAATGTATGTTCACAAGTGTTGTTTTTGTAAGTGGTTTTGCAGTAATAACTTTCTAGCAGTAAGTTCTTCATGTCCCAAAAGTTACAGAATACAGCTTTAACCCCCATTTTATATTAACATGGTAACAAATGTCTTGGTTAATATTATATATTTGCTTTTAGATGCATTCTAGTGCTTTTTTTTTTAACATTTTCTATGAATGTAATGTCTTCCTAACAAAAAATTTATTTCTACTTTTACATTTTCGGCATTTAGGAGACGTTTTTTTTTATATATGTATATATATTTTTCTTTATGCATTTTCTCCCCTTTTTCTCCCTTTTTTTTAGCGCGTCCAATTGCCCCATTGCGTCATGCTTCCTCTCCACCCGATCTCTGATTGAGGAGAACGAAGCTAACCCACGCCCCCCCTAAATGTGGGCAGCATGCCGTATGCATCTTATCACCTACACTTTGACGAGTGCAGTGCAGCTTAGCTGCGTGTACGGAGAGACACACCCTGAGAGCACTCTTTTCTCATCTCTGTGCATGCGCTATCGATCAGCCAGCAGAGGTCGTAATTGCACCAGTCATGAGAGAGAGACCCCATTCGGCTTAGTCCCGCCCATATGAACAACAGGCCAATCGTTGTTCATGTGGCCGCTCAGCCTCAGCCGGCAAGGCAGAGCTGAGATTCGATACGATGTATTTGAGATCCCAGCTCTGGTTCCAGCGTGTGTTTTTACCGCTGCGCCACCTGAGCGGCCTTAGGAGACGCTTTTATCCAAAGTGACCTACAGTACTGTGATAGTATACTGTCTAAGCAATTGAGGGTCAAGGGCCCAACAGTGACAACCTGGCAGTGGTGGGGCTTAAACCAGCAACCTTTTGATTACTTGTCCAGCACCTTAACCACTGGGCTACAACTGCCCTTTTACACTTACAGCAGTTAAACAACCACAGTGTGTCCTGCCTGTACCCTGATTGGTTGCTAGTGTAAGAATCATTCTTTAATTATCTGTCCAGAATTAAAGCAAAAATATTAAGAGAATGTCTTTTAATAAATAAGTCATTACTTATAGCTGTTGTTGCTCTGTTTTTTTACGAGGACTAAAGGCATTACAGCTATAAAGAATGATGCCAGTGGTCTCAAATATTCTTAGTAGATAACCCAAGTAAATTAATACAGTTTGTTTGACATCGTAGTAAATCAGAGCCTTGGTGTTTTGGTGTCGTTATTATAAATAAGCAAAAAATAAATAAGTGGAAGCCCAACACAGATTTTAGTGTGTGTGAATGAGTGTAGTGTGCACAAACTATCCAATGAAAACAGTAGTACATGAAACAGTCATGATACAGAGCAATCTGGATTGGCCACACCACGTGGCCAATCCACAGTCAAGCAGTGTTTCCCTTTTTTCACGAGGGTTAGATATAAATATGTCAATTAAAAAAAAAGGACAAACATAAAAAACACCTGAATCTTGTCAGTCAAAATGAGACATCTTACTGTGCAAAGTCAAACAAAAAGACCTACCTTACCATTTAAAATAATCACCTTCTACTTCCAACAAGCCTTAAACTCTTTTTCTACATAAGAACCGGTCGCCCTCCGTTCCTAACCCCTCCCAACCCCTTACTTCATCCAGCTGCATCAGTTGTAGGTGTATGTACATGCTTGCGTGTATATAAACAGAAAAGGCGAGGTACCGGCCCAACATGCAGCCCGGAGTCACTGGCCTTACTGGGAATATGAAATCCCCTCTTTCAGGGAGCAAAGGAAAGAGACAGGGCAGAGGTCAGAAAAACAGACGTAGAAGAAGGAAGGCCGATTCAGAGAGGGTGTACAGTAGAGGGGAGGGGGGCGTGGGACAGTGAATCGTCCTGCTTCTCGTTCAGGATTCGTCATTTTCAGCAGGAGGGGTGGTTGCGTTGGGGGCGGAGTGATCCAGGTCCGACTTGCTGGAAATTCGGTCGAGCTCCGCCTGGACGTCTGTCAAACCCAACTTGGAGCCTGGAACATACAGGACATTTCCACACAGTTAGTGCTAACATACTGTAGAACCAATATTAATGACAAGCGTTAGGAAACTACACTGTTAGAAATATTTGACTATGGTTGGATGTTTAACACCAAATAAAATAGCTAATTTCCTATTTGTTGAGGGTCATAATTAGGCTGTTCTTAACGGAAAAATGACACTAGAACAATGTAATGGATTGGTGATGTCACCCCAGTTTGGTGTGTTTTTTCCTGTTACATAGTTTAACATTGTGGCAGCACTATTAATAAGCTGAAGTGACTTATCCCATATTTTAACTTATCACTTGAGTTGGCCAAATTCACAGAGAACCAGTAAATGCACCATATTGGAAGCAAAGCTGCACACTAACAGATACTAACAGATACCAGCCAAAAACCAGGCTGAAATGCTACCCTACTTTTATTCAAATGAACTGATGCACCATGCTGGAAAAATAGCTGCAGTCTAGTGTCGGCTCAAGTGAAAATTTGATAGATTATTCAAGTTACACCATTTTGGTAACAGGGGAGGGTATCAAAAATGTGTATACAGGGAGGATTAAGACTCGCCTTCAGTATGGGTGGATTGCCTAAGTATGATGAAGATACTGTTGACACAGAGGTGTATATTGGGACTTTAGAGAGACCAGTGCAGCATCAGAGACACAAAGTGTGTGTGCTTGACTGGCTTATGATCAGCCATAACATTAAAACCACCTCCTTGTTTCTACACTCACTGTCCATTTGGTCAGCTCCACTTACCATATAGAAGCACTTAAATTCTACAATTACTGACTGTAGTCCATCTGTTTCTCTACATACATTTTTAGCCTGCTTTCACTCTGTTCTTCAATGGTCAGGACCCCCACAGGACCACTACAGTGTAGGTATTACATAGGTACTGGATCATTCTCAGCACTGCAGTGACACTGACATGGTGGTGGTATGAGTGGATCAGACACAGCAGCACTGCTGGAGTTTTTAAATACTGTGTCCACTCACTGTCCACTTTATTAGACACTCCTACCTAGTTGGTTACATTTACATTTTCAGCATTTAGCAGACGCTTTTATCCAAAGCGACTTACACAATGAGCGGAACACGATGAGCAAATGAGGGTTAAGGGCCTTGCTCAGGGACCCAACACTGGCAACTTGGTGGTGGCAGGGCTTGAACCAGCAGCCTTCTGTTTACTAGTCCAGTATCTTAACCACTGAGCCATCACTGGTTAACCTTGTAGATGTAAAGTCAGAGACGATCGCTCATCTATTGTTGCTGTTTGAGTTGGTCACCTCCATCAGTGGTCACAGGACGCTGCCCACGGGGCACTGTTGGCCGGACATTTTTGGTTGGTGGACTATTCTCAGTCCAGCAGTGACAGGGAGGTGTTTAAAAACTCCAGCAGCGCTGCTGTGTCTGATCCACTCATACCAGCACAACACACACTAACACACCACCACCACCTAAATAATACCTGGTCTGTGGTGGTCCTGGGAGAGTCCTGACCATTGATTAACAGCATGAAAGGGGCAAACAAAGCATGCAGAGAAACAGATGGACTACAGTCAGTAATTGTAGAACTTTAAAGTGCTTCTACATGGTAAGTGGAGCTGATAAAATGGACAGTGAGTGTAGAAACAAGGAGGTGGTTTTAATGTTATGGCTGACCGGTGTATTATTTTACAGAAAATTGTGTACATGATTCTTGGTGACCATGGTATTAGCTCTTCAGTGTGTTAACAGTAACCGGTTTGAAAGCCTTCGGATGTAGCTGTATCTACCCCATTATGTTAGAATGTCTGTTCTGTGAAGAAAAATGAAGTGAAATAAATCAGTGAGTAAAAGGAAGTGTTACAGTAGAAATAAAAAATTAGAATGAATAACACATGGGAATAAAATTTTATGAACATAGTATGGACATAAACATTATAACAATACACACTGAAACTATCTATACAGATAGTGCACTTATAAAAAATATACATGCAAAGGCATGCAGACAATGAAATAAAACATACACATAGGCAAGTGCAGCAGCCATGAATAAAAACTTAAAACATTATATGAGGTGCACATAAGGTAGCTCCAATACAGGGACCTTCATGCACAATATGAAATAACAGGTTTCCTAATGTGTTACAGAAAGGACTGAACGAGTTATTTTCAGACTTTTACAGTTTTCTTTTTGCATCATTCTGTTTCTAAGCATCTAACATATAATAAGGGTGATTAGTAACCTTTTTAAATAGACCACAAGGCCAAAAGTATGTGTAAATAAGTACACCGTCCTGACCACTTAGTTTAGGTGTCCACCCACATCTAGCAAAGCAAGGTTCATAAAAACATGGTTTAACAAGTTTGGTGAAGCCCTAAACTCAAACCACTCACTCTCTTAACCGCTTATCCAATTAGAGTCGCGGGGGGTGGTTCTGGAGCCTATCCCAGCTTTTCAATGGGCGCAAGGCACACAGTAACACCCTGGACGGGGCGCCAGTCCATCACAGGGCAGACACACATACACACACATACACACATTCACTTATAGGCAATGGCAATTCAGTGTATCCAATTAACCTGACTGCATGTTTTTGGACTGTGGGAGGAAACCGGAGCTCCAGGAGGAAACCCATACAGACGCGGGGAGAACATGCAAACTCCACACAGAAAGGACCCGGGCTGCCCCTCCTGGGGATCGAACCCAGGAACTTCTTGCTGTGAGGCGACAGTGCTACCCACCAAGCCACCGTGCCGCCCCACTGAACCCATTTAATATGAACTGGAACGCCATCCAAGATCAGCAAATGCTGTTTCAGTTGAATAGGCACACTTCTAATTGGAAGCCTTTCCAGAATTGTTAAGTTTGTTATAACTACAAAACAAGGAAAAGATTATATTAATACCAATTGTTTTAAGCTTATGGTCAGGTCTACATACTTTTGGCAATACTGTACATTTAGGTGAATATATGGAAATAACTATGTAGAGTTTATTAGTCTGGTAGTCATTTTCTGGTCAATTTATCCTGGTCTTGGTGAGTCTGGAATCACTGGGTATAATATAAAAACAAACCCCGGACAGGACATCAATCCATCATGGTGCCTAGGCCAACTCAGACATAGTCAATCATTTCTGTATGTAGATGCCCGACCAAGCAATTCAAACCCTGGATCCCAACTGTACTGTGCTGGCATTATTTTCCGCTTTACCTGAGCGCATCAACGTCATATTTAAAATCATATTGTGAGGTCTGAAAGTAAATTTAAAATAATAATACATTAGCCGCTCAGGTGGCGCAGCGGTAAAGTACGCTAGCGCACCAGAGTTGGGGTTTCGAATACATCGTATCGAATCTCAGCTCTGCCTTCCGTCTGGGCTGGGCGGCTGCATGAACAACGATTGGCTGTTGTTCAGGGTTAGGGGTAAAAAGTCGGATCATAGGTCCTCATAACTGGTGCAACTGCGGCCCCTGCTGACTGACTGATGGCGCCTGCACAGGGCTGAGGAATAATGCTGATGGGGGTGTGGCCCTCCGTACACAGTGCTCGTTGGTGTATGAACTCGACTCGTGCAGGTGAAAAATGCAGTCTGTACTGACTGTACGTGCCGGAGAGGGCGTATGTCAGTTGAGAGGCGTCCTCAGTCAGCAGTGAAGGGTCGAATCAGTACAGAGGACGCAATCAGGGTAATTGGACACGACTAGATTACGGGAGAAAATTGGGGAAAAAAATTAAAAAAATAATAAATAATAATAATACATTAAATGCTTACTTTATAAAACATGGGAGACAAGTAAGCCATGCCACAATCAAACTGCCAAACCTGTGACCACATAATACAGGAACTTTTACTTAAACCTAGGAAGTCTAGGCACACTTCCACCAGAGAGGCCATAACTGATTAGTGGTCTTAAATGTCCTGCTCTATATTCTCCAACCTTATAAGCTAGGGAAAGCCCTGAGTGCTGTTTTATCTGCAAAGGGAGGTTGTATAAAAGTTCTGATTTCTTTAGCATTCCTGTTCCCAAAGTACTAAAACAATTCCTCAGTAGGTTTAGAAAGCAGTAGAAGTGTGCCTATTCATTATGAACTTTTCAGAAAGTGAGTCCTCAGGTCTGGCATGGTTATGCAGAGGCATGTGAGTATGTTATTTCTATACTTGTGAGAAACATAAAAACAATTAGGTGTATTTAGCATCGTATTTAAGATATTCACTGTAGTGGTTAGGTTCAGTAATCAATCAACAAGCGTTTTTCACAAGTACAGATGCATGACTGTTTCAGGTGTGTGTGGATAAGTCCATGCAGAAATTAATGAACGATTAGATGATGTATGTTTGAAGTTTACATATGTACATGAGCTCTGCATGAACACACACCTTAACGTGGCCAACATCCCCTGGCTAACACACACGATGAAAGACATGGTTAAACAGGTTAACATGGATTGAGAAGGAAACACTTAATGAGTCACGCACAGACACACACAGGAAAAATCCACCCAAACATTTAAGTCAGTTTTTACTTTAGTTAATCGGTTCCTGCATTACCTACAATGCTATTCAAGTTTAAATGGCACACACCATTTAAGTGGCGCAAAACATACCAATTGATTGGTAAAGATTGGAAAATTGCACTCAGACAGTCAACGCTGACAAGTTCATAAGATGAGACGTGAAAAGACTGAGAGAAAATCTAAATAAAACAAAATCTGCAGGGTTATAAATATACATCATCAACTCTGACTAGTAATTTGATTATGTGGATAGTTCTATAACAATTGTAATTTGTGGCATGGTCTTCATTCGTTGTTATTGATTATTATTGACTAGAATTGATGACATCTCTGCACTGAAATAAATTGGGCTGCACCAATTACACTGAGCCATAAATCATTCAAATAAGAAAGTATTACAAAAAGCTTTACAAAAGTCTCAAAATTAGAAATTGTACTATTTTACTATATACAGTGGGGGAAATAAGTATTTGATCCCCTGCTGATTTTGTAAGTTTACCCCCTTACAAAGACTTGAACAGTCTATAATTTTTATGGAAGGTTTATTTTAACAGAGACACAGAATATCAACAAAAAATCCAGAAAAAAAACATTAAATAAAAGTTATAAATTAATTTGTATTTAATTAAGGGAAATAAGTATTTGATCCCCTACCAACCAGCAAGAATTCTGACCCCCACAGACCGGTTATGTGCCCATGAGGCACACAAATTAGTCCTGTCCCTGTATAAAAGACTCCTGTCACAGAATCAGTTTCTTCCGTTCAAATCTCTCGACCACCATGGGCAAGACCAAAGAGCTATCAAAGGACGTCAGGGACAAGATTGTAAACCAGCACAAGGCTGGAATGGGCTACAAGACCAGAGAAATGCTGGATATGACCCCAAGAACACCATCCCCACCGGGCATTTCTTTGCCTCCAAACACGGCGAGTGGAGTTGATGCCAAAGAGCTCAATTTTGGTCTCATCTGACCATATCACATTCTCCCAAGCGTTCTCTGAATCATTCAGGTGTTCATTGGCAAACTTCAGATGGGCCTGTACATGAGCCTTCTTGAGCAAAGGGACTTTGCGGGCACTGCAGGATCTCAATCCATTACGGCGAAGTGTGTTACTAATGGTTTTCTTGGTGACTGTGCTCCCAGCTCCCTTGAGATCATTGACAAGCTCCTCCCGTGTAATTCTGGGCTGACCTCACCTTTCTCAGAATCATTCTTACCCCACCAGGTGAGATCTTGCATGGAGCTCCAGAGTGAGGGTGATTGACTGTGATCTTGTATTTCTTCCATTTTCGAATTATCGCACCAACAGTGGTCTCTTTCTCACCAAACTTCTTGCTGATGGTCTTGTAGCCCATTCCAGCCTTGTGCAGGTCTACAATCTTGTCCCTGACGTCCTTTGATAGCTCTTTGGTCTTGCCCATGGTGGTCGAGAGATTTGAACGGAAGAAACTGATTCTGTGACAGGAGTCTTTTATACAGGGACAGGACTAATTTGTGTGCCTCATGGGCACATAACCGGTCTGTGGGGGTCAGAATTCTTGCTGGTTGGTAGGGGATCAAATACTTATTTCCCTTAATTAAATACAAATTAATTTATAACTTTTATTTAATGTTTTTTTTCTGGATTTTTTGTTGATATTCTGTCTCTCTCTGTTAAAATAAGCCTTCCATAAAAATTATAGACTGTTTTTGTAAGGGGGTAAACTTGCAAAATCAGCAGGGGATCAAATACTTATTTCCCCCACTGTATTTACTAGGGATGTAACGATACGCTCTACCCACGATGCGATATGATTCACGATACTGGGTTTTTTAAACAAAATGAAATTGAAGACAAATTATGACAAAGTTTCCTTTTATTATTTCTCTTAAAAATAAAATTAAATACTGTATTTGTGCTTATCTTTTATTTATCTACATAATTAATGCCCTTTTATTTCTGAGGTAGGTACAAACTATGCCAAATAATGCTTACTGTGTAAAAAAAACTGAAATGAAATTTTAAAACAAATCCAATACTATATAAATAAATAAATAATACAAATAAAGAAAGTAGCCTCACATGAATACAGTTGGCTGGAAAATCCCCTACCTGGCAACCAGGCTAGGTGAGTAGCGCCAGTGCCCTCTGCTATTTAAAGTAAATATCGGTTCATCTTAAACGAATAACCGATTCGATTCGTGGCATGTGCACCGATTATTTATTGTCTTGTGGTGCATCGTTACATCCCTAATAATTACTGTTTCAAAAAATCATCAGGGCCCACGATCAAACAACTGTCTGGTTAAAGCACATGGAACAGTGGTCTTTTTGCAAATAAATAAAACATAGGTATCACCATTCAAAGTCAAGCAAACCTAAGAGGCTGCTATGCAAGACAACTTAAATAAAAATAAGCAGCGTCGCATCAGGAAGAGCATCTGACACAACTGTGCCAAATCAGGCAAGCAGACCAGAATAATTCACTGTGGTGACTCCTAAATACTGGACAAGCCCCTGCTTCAAAATCAGTTTTTTTAAAACCAAACTGAAGACAACATCTCTCCTTTGGAAATTGTTTATTGTTTATTGGTCTTTTATTGTCATGTTTTACACTTTGGTTACATTCATGGCAGAAATGGCAGTTACTCATTACACAAAATTCTTCTGTACACAAGTTTGATGTCAAACACAGGCCTGGACAATTTAGTATCTCCAATTCACCTCACTTGCACGTCTTTGGACTGTGGGAGGAAACCAGAGCTCCCGGAGGAAACCCACACAGACACAGGGAGAACATGCAAACTCCACATAGAAAGGACCCGGACCGCCCCACCTGGGGATCGAACCCAGGACCTTCTTGCTGTGAGGCGACAGTGCTACCCACTAAGCCACCCCTCCTTTGGAAAAGAATTTGTGATCAGAAAAAGAAAAGAGAAGTGGTCATAGAACTGATCAAAATTTTACCAAAGTTTGTTGAACTGAATATCAGGCATGATGTATGTATATTTTTGACCCAGCATTTTTGTGATATTTTAGTAAAACAAAAACACATTCCCTGTACATATGCGGTGGGGAGCAAAGGTCTGACACTACTACATTATTCAAAAGAGAGTCTTGTGACTAAATGCCCCTATAAATGTTTATTGGCTTTTAGGTCAGGTGCCTGTGGAGTAAGTCCATAACAGTCAGCACTTCCGAATCTTCTTTGGCTTTCAAGAAGTTTTTTGCATTTTTCCCCAATTTTTCCTCCCAATCTAGTCATATCCAATTACCCGATTGCATTGTGCTTCCTCTCTACTGATGTTGATCTCCATCCTGTTTGAGTGGAGCCACGCCCCCCTCTGACACATGTGCAGTACCGACTGCATCTTTTCACCTGCATGAGGCAAGTTCATATGTGGATCAGCTTTGTGCACGGAGAGCCACACCCTGATCCTCACTATCCCTCGTCTCTGTGCAGGCACCATCAATCAGCCAGCAGAGGTCGTAATTGCAACAGTCAATCTTTCATGTAGGCTCCCAGCCTGCCAGATGGGAGAGCTGAGATTCAAACGACGAGTTCAAAATGTCAGCTCTGGTGTGCTAGCGTGTTTTACCGATGCGCCACCTGAGCGCCACAAAGTCGTTAATGTTTGCAATGAAAATGTATTAAATTCAAGAAATCTCGAATCATAATCAAAGAATTTTAAATAATGGTCTGAGACTTTTGGCACCCAATGTACATTTCTAATTTTTTTCTACAGTTGCAGTTAATGTATCTTAGGGTGGACTTTCCCTCTTACATTTACATACATGAGCCAATATACAGACAGATGCACATGAAGTTCATCATAGGAGAAAACGTGTTAGTGCTCAGTGGTTGTAGTACAGCACTGTGGGTTCCACATATTTTACCTTTAGACCCCGCTCAAAAATTAAGCTGCAGTAAGAAGATTAAAAATGAAGTGATAAAAACATAAAATGAAAAAAGAACAAAAAATAAAGTGCAATAAAACTAAACCATTCATAAGGTTACATGGTTAGTTCTAGCAGGTTTAGGAACTGCATAGTAGGTTGTTTAGAATGTAAGTTTGATTCATTCAGTCCAAACACTCAATGCAACTGTCAGTTTGTCCATCATTTGAAATACATCATAATAAGTAAATTAGAGCTAGGTGGACTGTGACAGTTGTTGCTCATGTTTGGACAAACAGTTTGTTATTATTATTTTAGTAAAACATGCAGTAAGGATTTTTCATTTGTTTTTACCGTTGCAGATGTCAGAGATCTGGTACAAATGCATTGTGGTGGTGGTGGAGGAGGAGGAGGAGATGGGGTGGGGTTTGAATGGTGGGAGAGATAATTAAGAGGATAATGTAAGAACAAAAATATAAATATAAAGCAAGCACAAATGACAAACTTCAATGCAGATCATGGCAAAAACGCCAATAACAAAAAAAATAATACAACAAAGATGAGCTTAAATAAAAAGAGGACACTTGTTTTATTTACAAATACCTGCAAGTACCACATTTAAAGCATCCACCATTGGTGAAAAATAGAAAAAGGGGTTGGCTAAATTTGGTAATTCCAAATTCAAATTCCCCAGACACTCTGTAGTTGGATAAAATGAAATGGAATTAACTGTGATCACATTACATGCCTCTTTAAGAGAAACATTTTATACATGTTAAAGTGTCTTTTAAATAAATAGAAATCTCAGATTGCTGTTTCTAATTGTCATTGTTTAATGTATATCTGCATTAAATGTGTATTTGCAGAGTTTACTTTACAGGGGAAAAAAACAAAACATGAAATGTGGTATGTGCATACGATAAGGCGCATTTATTATATACCAATCAGCCATAACATTAGGACCACCAGGCTAATACGTTTCAAAACAACTAAGACTTACAGTGTATCACAAAAGTGAGTACACCCCTCACATTTCTGCAGATATTTAAGTATATCTTTTCATGGGACAACACTGACAAAATGACACTTTGACACAATGAAAAGTAGTCTGTGTGCAGCTTATATAACAGTGTAAATTTATTCTTCCCTGAAAATAACTCAATATACAGCCATTAATGTCTAAACCACCGGCAACAAAAGTGAGTACACCCCTTAGTGAAAGTTCCTGAAGTGTCAATATTTTGTGTGGCCACCATTATTTCCCAGAACTGCCTTAACTCTCCTGGGCATGGAGTTTACCAGAGCTTCACAGGTTGCCACTGGAATGCTTTTCCACTCCTCCATGACGACATCACGGAGCTGGCGGATATTCGAGACTTTGCGCTCCTCCACCTTCCGCTTGAGGATGCCCCAAAGATGTTCTATTGGGTTTAGGTCTGGAGACATGCTTGGCCAGTCCATCACCTTTACCCTCAGCCTCTTCAATAAAGCAGTGGTCATCTTAGAGGTGTGTTTGGGGTCATTATCATGCTGGAACACTGCCCTGCGACCCAGTTTCCGGAGGGAGGGGATCATGCTCTGCTTCAGTATTTCACAGTACATATTGGAGTTCCTGTGTCCCTCAATGAAATGTAACTCCCCAACACCTGCTGCACTCATGCAGCCCCAGACCATGGCATTCCCACCACCATGCTTGACTGTAGGCATGACACACTTATCTTTGTACTCCTCACCTGATTGCCGCCACACATGCTTGAGACCATCTGAACCAAACAAATTAATCTTGGTCTCATCAGACCATAGGACATGGTTCCAGTAATCCATGTCCTTTGTTGACATGTCTTCAGCAAACTGTTTGCGGGCTTTCTTGTGTAGAGACTTCAGAAGAGGCTTCCTTCTGGGGTGACAGCCATGCAGACCAATTTGATGTAGTGTGCGGCATATGGTCTGAGCACTGACAGGCTGACCCCCCACCTTTTCAATCTCTGCAGCAATGCTGACAGCACTCCTGCGCCTATCTTTCAAAGACAGCAGTTGGATGTGACGCTGAGCACGTGCACTCAGCTTCTTTGGACGACCAACGCGAGGTCTGTTCTGAGTGGACCCTGCTCTTTTAAAACGCTGGATGATCTTGGCCACTGTGCTGCAGCTCAGTTTCAGGGTGTTGGCCATCTTCATGTAGCGCAACAATTTGTCTTTTAAGATCCTCAGAGAGTTCTTTGCCATGAGGTGCCATGTTGGAACTTTCAGTGACCAGTATGAGAGAGTGTGAGAGCTGTACTACTAAATTGAACACACCTGCTCCCTATGCACACCTGAGACCTAGTAACACTAACAAATCACATGACATTTTGGAGGGAAAATGACAAGCAGTGCTCAATTTGGACATTTAGGGGTGTAGTCTCTTAGGGGTGTACTCACTTTTGTTGCCGGTGGTTTAGACATTAATGGCTGTATATTGAGTTATTTTGAGGGAAGAATGAATTTACACTGTTATATAAGCTGCACACAGACTACTTTTCATTGTGTCAAAGTGTCATTTTGTCAGTGTTGTCCCATGAAAAGATATACTTAAATATCTGCAGAAATGTGAGGGGTGTACTCACTTTTGTGATACACTGTATGCCTAGTTCACACTACACGGTTTTTGCCCTGATTTTCGCTCGTCGACTGGTTGTGCTAGATTTGCCGGCTCGGGAGCAACTCGGCGTCCGCTTGGCGATTGAAACTCGGCTCTCAATCGCAATGTGTGAACTGCTCAACAACTTGATCCGAGCGGCTCGATGCGAGATTTCTAGCATGTCGAATATCTGAATCTGAGTTGCCCAACTGGCAATGAGTGCTATGTCGAACAGCCAATGAGAAAGCAAGATACGGTGTGAGGGGAAACACAGGGGAGGAGTTGTTAAAAGGTGGGATAGGGGCATAATATAGTTTATATCAGAATACATCGGCACACACACAAGTTTTACAGTATTTCTGACCTTATCGTTCTCTACAAAATATAGCACCAACGCTGCATTGCAAAAAACATTTATTAACCTCCAACTCACTACAGAACAATAAATACTCGCGTAGCCAAATCCACTCAGATTCATTTATTTTTTCTCCTTGCTTTTACACTGCACATCAGCACACAAACTTTGATCGCTCGCTACTTGTTGACGTGCATTTTTGGACATGATATCATTTTAACCCCTCGTCACTTCTCGCGTAGTTTGGGAGACCAGAGATTCCAGTTGGTGATAGATCATGTAGTGTGAAACCCCCTATCGCCGATCAGTCATGTAGTGTGAAAAACACAACGACTTGAAAGACTCCCGATAACAAGAGATCCAGTTGTGTAGTGTGAACTGTACAGCGACCTGACGACTTGGAAAGTCGTGTAGTGTGAACTTGGCATTAGACTCTACAAGCCATCTGAAAGAGTCATGTAGTATCTGATACCAGAACATTACCATCTGTAGACAGCGAGATGGATCCTACAGTGGATCCACTTCCACAGATAAATAATGCAAGGTAGACAAGAGTTAGCATGGGCACTTTGACTGGCGTGTGACTATGCAGCCTCATACACTGTGTTGAGACACTGCAGTTCATTTTAATACTGGTGATCAGGTCAATTTTCTCAGGTCAGTAGATCCTGGCTTGTCACTCTACGGGCCTCTGTTTGTGGGTAACACACCTCAACCCATAATTCTGCTCACTCAGGTATTTATGATCTAGCTCACTCAGTTATTCATGCCTGATCATGTTGCTGTGTTTAACACGTGAACTACTATCAGCCCGACATTTATTATAACCATGACATGCACAACACAAAGGTATTGCCATCCACATTTTTAAGGGATGGTCCTAATGTTTTGGCTCACTGGTGTATGTATTTTTTATTTAAATACAGTTACAATTGGAAATATTTAACCCTCCATATAAAATAAGGATTTTCTAAATAGAGTTTGTTTTAATTTAAGTCTTTATCAGTTGATTGATATAGCATTTTAGAGCATAAGGATATTTTGTTGTTCAATTTTTCAACCCTTGCATAATATTGCTGATCTTTAGATCATACATAAAAGCAGTAGGTTTTAACTTGGGTTCTGAAATAATTAAATGGGACATTAAACCATTAGGAACTCAATAACGACCCTTAATTTGCTACATATGTGAGGTGTTATAAAAACACCACCTATAGACATGTTCAATGTGTGTTGTAATCATGATGAACACTAAAAGGCTGTAACAAAAGTGGAGAGTGGAGAAAATTTGACTGCACCAAAAGGAAAACGTTCATAAGATTTCTGAGCCCATGAACGTTCCTAGAGACAACACTGAGACACCACTGAGAGTACTGTTGGGAAGTTCCAAACCTAGGGCACAGCAGCAAACCTGCCTGTCTTTGGGAAAGAGCCCAAAAATTCATCCAGAGGTCTTAAAAATATTATCAGGACAAAGAAAATCCCAGTGTTACTGCTTATAGGATGACCTGATAAAGACTGGGACTAATGTGACTAATAACTGCTGATCACTTAACAACAAAGGACTTCATGGTTGGACTCCACAATGCACAGGAAGCACAGGAATGGTCAACTGAAATACACTTGAAAAAATTTGTTCTGGTGCACAGTTCTATGCAGTGACAGATCGAACTGTGTGGCTGTATGGATCAGAAGTTTGTCTGGCAATAGAACTGCAATGTTTTATAACCAGAAAAATACTCTTTCCATGGTCAAGCATGGAGGTGAGTCAGTGATGCAGGTAAGTTTCTCTGTTGCAGGAACTGGCATTGTGGATTCACATAAATACCAAGGCATTTTGAAGAGACATTTTTTGCCTTCTCTGCTGAAATCAAACCCTGGTGATAACTGAACTTTCCAGCGAGACAATGACTTGTAGACAAGTCTAAGTCAACTTTGGTGGGATTTAAAGAAAGCAGTTGCAGCACAAAAGCTGTCAAACCGTCGCTCAGGTGGCGCAGCGGTAAAGTACGCTAGCGCACCAGAGTTGGGTTTCTAGATACATCGTATCGAAACTCAGCTCTACCTTTCCGACTGGGTTGGGCGGCAGTATGAACAACATTTGGCTGTTGTTTAGGGGCTTAGGGGTAGAGTCGGAGCATAGGTCCTCATAACTGGTACAACTGCGGCCCCTGCTGGTTGAATGACGGCGCCTGCACAGAGCTGAGGAATAACATTGAGGGGGGTGTGACCCTCCGTGCGCAGTGTCTCTCGGTGTATGAACTTGGCTCATGCAGGTGAAAAATGCAGGCTGTACTGATTGCGTGCCGGAAGGGGCGCAAGTCAGTTGAGTGGTGTCCTCAGTCAGCGGCAAAAGGATTGAATCAGTATAGAGGACACAATCAGGGTAATTGGACATGACTAAAATAGGGATAAAAATTGGGGGGAAAAAAGTGGGAAAAGATAGATAATTAAAAAAAAGAATAAAAAAAAAGCTGTCAAACCTCAATGAGCTGGAGACATTTGTATGCAAAGAATGTATAAAATTACAAATTAATAAAGCAAAAAAAGCTCCACTTATTAAGGGCACCCCCCTATTTCTAAGTCACAACAACATGCACAATCTTCCAAATACACTATATAGACAAAAGTATTGGGACACCCCTTCTAATTATGAATTATGAATTTATGTGTTATAGCCACAGCAATTGCTAACATGTGTAATAAATTAATTATATAAAGTAAATTAAGTGGTTTCAACTATGCAGCAACAGGTTAGGAAATGTCTCGACTGTTCCAGTAAGCAAGGTTTATAAAGACATGAAGAAAAATACCCTGCACAGAACCCTACCCTCAGCTCCACTGAACAGCTTGAGAATGAACTGAAACATCAATGAGGCTTTCTTGACCAACATCAGTGCCCAGCCACACAAATGTTCTTTTGACTGGGCACAAATACCCACAGACATACTTTAAAGTTCAAAGAGGAGTGGCTGTTGTTCTAGCTGAAAAGATCGCATGAAGGTCACTCTATTTTAATACCATTTGTTTTTAAATGGCTCACCAATGAAGCTCATGGTCAGATGTTCGAATACGTTTGGCTATATAGTGTACTTTTTAATTTAAAACTCAAATATTTGGACTGAATTTAAATAAAATGATTTAAAAAGACAAACATGAACAAAGTAAATGATCATCAATGGTATATATGGATTTTTTTATGTGAACATGATTAAATATTTAGGCACCAGTGTTTTAAAATGATCTAAATTCATATAAACAACTGAAATGGTGCATTAACATGAAAAATGATGTGCTTTCATTTTTACATAGAGTAAAACTATAGGTCATTGATCCTCCTACCTGATTTGCGGACCGTTCCAGGAGTGTTGCTACCTCCCCCTGCAGGCTGGCCGCCAGGTCCAGGAGAGCCTGCTTTTTTTGTCAGAAGGCTGTTAAAGAAATTAGCCAGCACGCCCTCGCTCGTCTGCCCACCTGCCACCAAGAGGAAACAAACTCCATCAGTTTACACCAACAAGCCCATGGTTATACAGAGAACACAATCTCCCAAGAGCTGTTACCTTCACCCAGGTGAGGGTTAAAAAGAAGAGGAAAATATAAAATAAAACCAGTGGGAACAAATGAAAGAAAGGGCAATGGCACTCCTATTACTACCAGTCAGACCAGTCTGTGATTAGGAAATGTCACTAAGTCGAATAGTCTTCAGATGTTTACTAAACTAACTAAAAAAAGAGGTCGTTTTAAGATACTGGACTGTTTTATTATTAGAGCTACAATGTACAACCCCAAATCAGAAAAAGTTGGGACAGTATGGAAAATGCAAATAAAATAAAAACAGTGTTCCTTATATTAACTTTGATTTTATTTGATTGCAGACAGTTCGAACACAAGATATTTCATGTTTTGTCTGCTCAACTTCATTTCATTTATTAATATACCTCCATTCCTGCATTTCAGGCCTGCAACACATTCCAAAAAAAGTTGGGACGGGGGCAGTTTAGGGCTAGTAATGAGGTGAAAAAACTACATAATGATGTGATTCCAAACAGGTGATGTCAACATGTGATTGTAATCATGGTTTGGTACAAAAGCAGCATCCAGGAGTCTTTGATGAGCAAAGATGATCAGAGAATCTCCAGTTTGTCAACAAATGCGTGAACAAAAATTATTAAAATATTTAAAAACAATGTACCTCAAAGAAAGATTGGAAGGGATTTTCATATTTCTCCCTCTACAGTGCATAATATTATTACACCATTCAAGGAATCTGGAGGAATTTCAGTGCGTAAAGGCCAAGGGCGCAAGCTTAAGCTGAACGTCCAGAAGCAGCGTCGACTTCTCTGGGCTCTGAGGCATCTAGGATGGACCATCATATTGTGGTCAGATGAATCAGCAGGACTTTTTTGGAAAAAATAGACGCTGTGTGCTCCAGACCAAAGACGAAAAGAACCATCCAGACTGTTATCAGAAACAAGTCCAAAAGCCAGGGTCTGTTATGGTATGGGGTCGTGTCAGTGCCCTTGGCAAAGGTCATTTACACTTTTGTGATGGCAGCATTAATGCAGAAAAGTACATTGAGATCTTAGAGCAACATATGCTGCCTTCAAGACGTCATCTTTTCCAGGGACGTTCATGCACTTTTTAACAAGACAATGCAAAACCACATGCTGCACACATTACAAAGGCATGGCTGCGGAAGAAGAGGGTAGTCCTGACCAGTCCCCAATAGAGAATGTGTGGAGAATTCTGAAACAACCCCGCACTGTTGCTTATCTTAAGACGTGCTGAAACACTAAATCACTTGGTATCCTCGGTGCCAAAACGTCTTTTAAGTGTGGTGAAAAGGAATGGCAACATTACAAAGTAGTAAATGCTTTACTGTCCCAACTTTTTTGGAATGTGTTACAGGCCTGAAATGCAGGAATGGATGTTTATTAATAAATGAAATGAAGGTGAGCAGATAAAACATGAAATATCTCAGGTTCATCCTGTCTGCAATCAAATAAAAGTCAAAGTAAATGTAAGAAACTCTGTGTTTTTATTATTTGCATTTACCATGCTGTCCCAACTTTTTCTGATTTGGGGTTGTCATAATGTACACTGTGGACATTTACAGTAATCAAGTCTGTTTGTTTAATGCATTTGCGCTGCTAAACTCAGTTTTGTAAGTCAAATCTTGAGTTCAATGAATCATCATAATCGTTCCCATCTTATGCAAATCTCTTTTTTAAGCCCAGTGTTGTCCAAGGGTGGAATCAACATCAAATATTTCTTTGTCAGCTTTTACCAACAATGTTAATGTGTGACTAGATTAAACTATATTCAAAATAGAGCTTAAGGAAACGCAACTAATACTGTATCACTATTCATAGTCGGTCCTGGGGTACTGCACACGTGTCGGAGGGGGCATGTGTTAGTCACGGCTCTCCTCAATCAGAGTAAGGTTTAAGATCAGTAGAGAGGAAGCGCAATGCAATCGGGTAATTAAATATGACAAAAAAATTGGGGGGAAATGTAAAGAAAAAAAACAAAAAACACACACACACACAACACACACATAATGCCTTTCTTAGTTTTGAGTTTTTTCCAAAGCTAATGTCTGATAAATATTTTAATAAGAAATACAGAATTACTTTAACAACAATAAAAAAAATTGGACTGGCTGGAAAGAGGAGGAATTTGTCCCAGGTGCAAGGTGCAATCCTAGAAGGATCAGACCACATGATGAATGCAGGGCAGATGTAGCCAAGACGAAAGAGAACAGAGAAAAAATAAAGGGACAGACAGTCCTCAGTACACAGCTCTCATACACACCTTTTATGTTGGGATCAATCTTCTTGGTACCTGATTGCATGGGCATTACGTTGGCCACGTTAGCGGCTGCTGAGCGGTTGGTCGTCCTCGGGGAGCCGGTGGGAGCTCTGTTAGAGGTGTCCTAATGCATGCACACACACAAAAACAGCAAGAGTCACAACAGATGGACCGATTGCTACAGATAAGACTGAACTTTTCAACATTTAAGAGGTCATACATACCACTGGCCTTCCTGCACTGACTGGAGGCTGTTTGGCTAGTAGAGTCTAGAAACAGAAAAAAAAGCTTAATGAGGTTTTTATATTCATTTCATAATCTATTTGTGCTGTTTTCTGTGAGGTAAGCAAACAAACTTTGGTTAGAAAATGCTCACCAATGCATCCTGAGTTCAATGATTGAGATTGGGTTAATATTTTGGGATCATTAAACGATATTTCTCATTAAAAGAAGGACATTCATGTCCTTTGTAGCTTGTCCCTCTTCGAAAAAATGAAAGTGGCCTGTGTGCAGTCACTAAAGTCTTTATGCCTGATAATATCAGCTGCATTTAACACATGTACAACGAGTAACTACCATCACTTCAATTTATAGTTATCCCTGACCATTGCATACACAATTGTTACAGAATAGGCATTAGGCATTACCATGCACAATTGTTACAGAATAGGCATTAGGCATTACCATGCACAATTGTTACAGAATAGGCATTACCATGCACATTTTCAGGTGTGGTCCTAATGGTTTGGCTTAGGAGTGCTAAATTTGCATAAAAATGAAGAAACACTATCTGGTATACGGCCACCAAGAGTCAGATTCTACATGACAGCACTTAATAATACTAATAAACCATGCTATAGATATTAATGCTTCAAATAAAATTATAATAAAATTGTACATATAATTTCCATAATGTCCTTTTTTTTTTATTAATAAAATTCAAATAAAATTCATTTTATTACGATATGAGTGATCTTCAAAACGTTTCCGCACTTTCATATTTTCATTGGAAATGGTGAGGGCAGGAGGAGTAATTGGTCGTATCTGAGAGACTAAGAGAGCACTTGTCTGGATTAAGCGCCATTTGATTTCCACCTTTTTGGACCGCTCAAAAAAGCTTTAAGGGGAAAAAAGATTTTCATGTGATGATGATGTGAAACCAGCGGTGCTTTCAGTGGCTACGCGCTTAACCAAAAACATTTTTTGCTGATGGCATTAAAAAGTTAATACGACGCTGGAAAAAATGCATTGAAAGGTGACTTTGTAGATGTGATGTAATTTGTTTTTGAAATTCTTAATAAAGAGAGTAAAAAAAAAAAAAGTGTGGAAACCTTTTAAAGGACCCTCGTAGTTAATTCTTTAGAGGCCCCGTTCATTCTTCCCTTAACACGGATCGGTCGTCCTGTCCCCTTTGCAGAAAAACAGCCCCAAAGCATTATGTTTCCACCCCCATGCTTCAGCAAACTTCAGACGGGCCTGGACATGTACTGGCTCAAGCAGGGGGACACGCCTGGCACTGCAGGATTTGAGTCCCTCTCGGCGTAGTGTGTTACTGATGGTAGCCTTTGTACTTCGGTCCCAGCTCTCTGCAGGTCATTCATCAGGTCCCTCTGTGTAGTTCTGGGATTTTTGCTTACCGTTCTCATGATCATTTTGACCCCACGGGAAAAAAAAGTGTGGAAACCTTTTAAAGGACCCTCGTAGTTAATTCTTTAGAGGGTCCCTGGATTTGTGCTACTACATTTTTCAAGCTTAAAACGACCAGCAGTGAGCTTGCAGCAGGCTTTGAGCAGCTTTACCTGTACTACAGTGTTATTTAATACAGAAGCAGTTACAGTATGCCATCAAGCTCAAACAATTACACCTGAATTCCCTAAAAATTTATGTAGCAGTACAACCAATTAAACAGTTTGTTAGGCTGCATTTAGCTTTGGTAGCGAACTCAGCTGTGTACTGAGTCTAGAACTCTTTGATAATGTATTGGATGGATGAAAGACCGTTCTTATAAAACAGGGGTGTCAAACTTGTACACAAACTTGTACTCACTTTACTATCTATCATTAAATTACCTTCCTTCTGCTTTAATTTTCTCTTCTTACACAATTTAGGATTATTTGTAAATATTTCTTGGAAAACCGCCTCAGTTAAACGCTGATGTGGAAACTCTGCCATCTAGTGGCGTGATGCAGTCACTTTGCAGGTCACAAATTGGAATGCATTGTCGGAGATGCAGTTTATGTACGATTTTACAGTGTATTTTAAGACAATCATACGTCTTTTAAGCTCTCACGGGCCACATTAACTTACGTGGTGGGCCGGATTTGGCACGCGGGCCTTGAGTTTGACATGTGCTATAAAAGATGCTTCCAAATTGACAGCACTGACCTTGAAGAGACCACTTCCTTTGGAATCAATGAAGTATCTACAGTGGGGCCAAAAAGTATTTAGTCAGCCTCTGATTGTGCAAGTTCTCCTACTTAGAAAGATGAGAGAGGTCTGTAATTTTCATCATAGGTACACTTCAACTATGAGAGACAAAATGAGAAAAAAAATCCAGTAAATCACAGTGTAGGATTTAAAAAAAAAAAAAAAAAAAATTTATTATGGTGGAAAATAAGTATTTGGTCAATAACAAAAGTTAAACTCAATACTTTGTAACATAACCTTTGTTGGCAATGACAGAGGTCAAACGTTTCCTGTAAGTCTTCACCAGGTTTGCACACACTGTAGCTGGTATTTTGGCCCATTCCTCCATGCAGATCTCCTCTAGAGCAGTGATGTTTTGGGGCTGTCACTGGGCAACACGAACTCCACAAATTTTCTATGGGGTTGAGGTCTGGAGACTGGCTAGGCCACTCCAGGACCTTGAAATGCTTTTTACGGAGCCACTCCTTCGTTGCCCGAGCGGTGTGTTTGGGATCATTGTCATGCTGGAAGACCCAGCCACGTTAAATCTTCAATGCTCTCACTGATGGAAGGAGGTTTTGGCTTAAAATCTCACGATACATGGCCCCGTTCATTCTTCCCTTAACACGGATCAGTCGTCCTGTCCCCTTTGCAGAAAAACAGCCCCAAAGCATGATGTTTCCACCCCCATGCTTCACAGTAGGTATGGTGTGCAACTCAGCAGTCTTCTTCCTCCAAACACGACGAGTTGAGTTTTTACCAAAAAGTTCCATTTTGGTTTCATCTGACCACATGATATTCTCCCAATCCTCTTCTGGATCATCCATAGGCTCTCTTGCAAACTTCAGATGGGCCTGGACATGTACTGGCTCAAGCAGGGGGACACGCCTGGCACTGCAGGATTTGAGTCCCTCTCGGCGTAGTGTGTTACTGATGGTAGCCTTTGTACTTCGGTCCCAGCTCTCTGCAGGTCATTCATCAGGTCCCTCCGTGTAGTTCTGGGATTTTTGCTCACCGTTCTCATGATCATTTTGACCCCACGGGATGAGATCTTGACCCCAAGGGAGATTATCAATGGTCTTGTATGTCTTCCATTTTTTTACAATTGCTCCCACAGTTGATTTATTCACACCAACCTGCTTGCCTATTGTAGATTCTCTCTTCCCAGCCTGGTGCAGGTCTACAATTTTCTTCCTGGTGTCCTTCGACAGCTCTTTGGTCTTGGCCATGGTTGAGTTTGGAGTCTGACTGTTTGAGGCTGTGGACAGGTGTCTTTTATACAGATAACGAGGTCAAACAGGTGCCATTAATACAGGTAATGAGTGGAGGACAGAAGAGCTTCTTAAAGAAGCAGTTACAGGTCTGTGAGAGCCAGAAATCTTGCTTGTTTGTTATTGACCAAATACTTATTTTCCACCATAATTTACAAATAAATTCTTTAAAAATACTACAATGTGATTTCCTGGATTTTTTCATAGTTGAAGTGTACCTATGATGAAAATTACAGACCTCTCTCATCTTTCCAAGTAGGAGAACCTGCACAATCAGTGGCTGACTAAATACTTTTTGACCCCACTCTATCTATCTATCTATCTATCTATCTATCTATCTATCTATCTATCTATCTATCTATCTATCTATCTATCTATCTATCTATCATTAATATAAAAATGTATAGATTGCATAGTAAAACTGAATAAATTACACATAGCTGTCTAAAACAGATGTTCTAATATAGGTTTCACATAATCACAATCAGTCCACATTTCACCACAACCAGCATTATTGACAATGGTACGCTCTGGAATTCTATTACCTGCAGCTTCACCAGAAATACTTGGTCGTCTTCTGCTTGAATTTCCTTCTCGTGTACAAACTAGAAAAGAAAATTACAAATATATTAACACATGTATATATACACATACTGTATATACGTACACACAGCTGCAATTGAAATTATTTAACTTCTAATACAAATTAGTTTTATTAGTAAGATTTACAAATGTTCAGCTGTTTGCAAGAAACCAAGTAAACAATTAAAATTTCTCCAAATTAAACACAGACTACAGGAGTCTCAGTCTCAGAATTCTCTAACCCCACTTAGTAGAGCACCCTTTTGCTGTTATAAATAGCTGCAAACATGATGCATAGCCAGACACCAGCTTGTGGCAGTGTTCCATAGCCTCCAGTTCACTAATATTCCTGTTTTGCATGCTGCAACTGCCTTCTTGAAATCCCACCAAGGATTGTCTATGGGGTTCAAGTCAGGCCACAGTGATGGCCACTCCAGAATTTTCCAGGACTTTCCTTTGAAACCAAGCATTGGTGGACTTTGAAGTATGCTTCCTTTTTTTCTGCCACATCCAGGTAGTGTAGCCAGTGTTCCTTTAACTTGGGCAGGAAAGTTGAAGGGAAAGCCGTATAACCTGTGGATGAGATATTTATATAACAAGTCTAGATTTTTAATGTCTTTTATGGACGTGTAGAGCAGCGCCGCCCCATCTATGCAGCCATGTGTTAAGGACAAATCAGAAAAATGCATTAGCAATCATGCACAAATTTTGTGTATTTATGTTGTTTTTATCTTTATTTGGGATTTCTACAGTCATTAAAGTTTCTGAGCCACTCCAGAATTTTCCAGGACTTTCCTTTGAAACCAAGCATTGGTGGAGATTGCTTGAGATCATTGCCGTGATGGAAGGTCCAAGCTTCAGCTTCCTCACAAAACAGGATTTCCTGATACCTGATACACCGAGCCACTGCCATGCTTCACTGTAGGCAGGGTGTCCTTTTGAACACATGCTTCATTCTTCCTCCTCCAGACATACCACTGATCCATGGTCCTGAAGAATTCCACTGTTGTTGTTTAATCACTCCATAGAACAGAATCCCAAACGTTCTGTGGTGTATTTACATGGTTTTGAGCATATTGCAGCTGATTTGTCTTGAGCTTTGGAGTTAGTAGAGGTATTCATCTTGCTGCAGAGTTTTTTGCAGTCACTTGTGGGTTTTTGACCACCTGCATCCTTTGAAATCTGGTTGCAGCCAGTGACAACTTCCTTTTTTTCTGCCACATCCAGGTAGTGTAGCCAGTGTTCCTTTAACTTTGAACTTGGGAACTATGCTTCCGACTGTATCTCTAAGAACATTCAGTATCACTATCTTTTTGTATCCGTTTCCTTGCTCATGCAGGGCAATCATCTCTTTTGTGGACAACTCCAACAGGTATTTGATGTGTTTTATTTCAACCACACCTGATGCAACTAATGAAGCCCTTGATTGTTTGCATTAGGTGTGGTTGAGACACTTCTGTTTTGCAAATGTGTGCTATTATGAGGGATTCTATTTAGTGTTAAATATAGACTGCCTGGCCAAACAAAAGTCACCACCTGGATTTAACTAAGCAAATAGGTAAGAGCCTCCCATTGGATAATTACTGCATGGGTGATTATGTTTCAGCTGGCAACAAGTAATTTAACTCTGAAGCAGTGAGTAGCTTCTCATTTGTTAAACAACCATGTGGAAAGACACATCCTGTGGTCGTGGAAAAGATGTCAAATTATTTGCACGCATCAAGCAGAGAAAAGATGTAAGGAGAAGCTGAAACTACTAAAATCGGGTTAAGAACTGTCCAACGCATTATTAAAAAGTGGAAGGACAGTGGGGAATCATCTTCGAGGAAGGAATGTGGTCGGAAAAAAATCTTGAATGATCGTGATCGGCGATCACTTAAACGTTTGGTGAAATCTAATGGTAGAAAAACTACACTAGAACTCAGAGAAATGTTTAATAGTGAAAGTAAGAGCATTTCCACACATACAATGCGAAGGGAACTCAAGGGATTGGGACTAAACAGCTGTGTAGCCTTAAGAAAACCACTTGTCAGTGAGGCTAACTGGCAAAAACCGCTTCAATTTGCTAAGGGGCATAAAGATTGGACTCTGGAGCAATGGAAGAAGGTCATGTGGTCTGATGAGTCCAGATTTACCCTGTTCCAGAGTGATGGGCGCATCAGGGTAAGAAGAGAGGCGGCTGAACTGATGCACCCATCATGCCTAGTGCCTACCGTACAAGCCTGTAGGGGCAGTGCTACGATCTGGGGCTGCTGCAGTTGGTCAGGTCTAAGTTCAGCAACGTTATGTGCCCAAAGAATGAGGTCAGCTGACTACCTGAATATACTGAATGACCAGGTTATTCCATCAATGGATTTTTTCTTCCCTGATGGCACGGGCATATTCCAAGATGACAATGCCAGGATTCATCGGGCTCAAATTGTGAAAGAGTGGTTCAGGGAGCATGAGACATCATTTTCACACATGGATTGGCCACCACAGAGTCCAGACCTGAACCCCATTGAGAATCTTTGGGATGTGCTGGAGAAGACTTTGCGCAGTGGTCCAAATCTCCCATCATCAATACAAGATCTTGGGGAAAAATTAATGCAACTCTGGACAGAAATAAATGTTGTGACATTGCAGAAGCTTGTGGAAACGATGCCACGTTGAATGCGTGCCATAATCAAAGCTAATAGCGGTCCAACGAAATATTAGAGTGTGTGACCTTTTTTTTGGCCAGGCAGTGTATAATCACACACACACTGCACATAGTCAAACACATAGATTCTTACTTTTCTAATGGGTGGTTTTACTATTACGTCTTCAAAGTTGTCTTCTGCTTTTACTGACTGGAAGTTTTCATGTAGGATAGCAATCTTTTTTTCGTTGTCCCATCCTGACGGACTGAAAAAGAATCAGACAGCATTCTGGGTTACAAATCCTCGATCCAGCAAGCAATGTCTACTCTATATGTACACAGAACAAAAAATAATCGAAGAGTAACCTACAGGTCAGAGCTGGGTTTCTTAACAGTCTCGATGGTACAATTCACTGCAGACTTAAAGATTTTCTTATTCTTAACATGGTGTGAAAAAAGTATTCAAACACTTCTGTTTTTGTCAGGTATTCTTCTACCAATGCATATACATCCACCCTACATTTTACACATCCTGTTTTATAACATTTTACTTATAATATTGAAAAAAAGTATGTACAAGCATAAAAAACATATATTGAACAATGATCGTCAAAAAGTATTTCAGCTTACATGAACACTGAATCCTTCTCCACCACCTGGGCAGGAAAGTTGAAGGGAAAGCCGTATAACCTGTGGATGAGATATTTATATAACAAGTCTAGATTTTTACTGTCTTTTATGGACGTGTAGAGCAGCGCCGCCCCATCTATGCAGCCATGTGTTAAGGACAAATCAGAAAAATGCATTAGCAATCAAATTATTTTGTGTATTTATGTTGTTTTTATCTTTATTTGGGATTTCTACAGTCATTAAAGTTTCTGAGCCTTTACTCTTAACCATGGGTGCAGGGTGTGAATGTACTGCATAAGGGACCGGTCTATTAATCACATTTTAGCCACACTTATTCATCTCACATTTATTTAATGGCTCAGATGATGACAATTCTTAGAAATGGCATAATCTGATACATGTAATCATAATTACTATACATTAATAATGGTACTGGTTGTGGTGGTGATGGTGATAGATGTGGTGGCCATGTGGGATCCTCAACCTGCCAATCTGCTGGCTGCGTCCAAAATCGCATACTTAAACAGTATGTACTAAATTGAAGGCAGTGCACACTGCTCGGCCAGTAAAGCAGTATGCTCTTTCAGTACGCAAGTACGCAGTATGCACGCGACCTTGTACGTACTACGTCCACCATCTTACCAAAATCACATGATGCATGACATCACGTTGCCACAGTTATAACAATTTTAACACCAGACAAAATAAATTCTGTCGTTCTCCACAAAGCTACTCATAACATTAGTCAGGGTTGTACACAATCCTAACATTTTTAATGTTTGTCGTACTCCGCTTTCCGCCATCTTTCTTCTTCGCTTCGAACGCCTTTGCAGCTCCAGTAAAATTACGGGATAGATTAGCGGACCGCAAGTGTGCATTGTTTGTTTAATGAATACTAAGTATTCGGACACACTACTCTCTCTCGCGTACTGCTTTCGTGTACTGTTCAGTATTGAGGTATGCGATTTCTGGCGCAGTCATAGTTTTTGCATATACATGCACTTACTGTGCAAAATCTGATTATTGATTTATTCAAGCAGATTTACGCCCACATTCAATCAGATTTCCAAAATACATGTAAACCCACTTATTTGATTATTGACTACATTTGATTTTTTTTTCTTTTCCTTCCTTTCTTTTCATTTTCTTTTATGTACAATTTCTTTAATGCACAATTTGGAAAAAAAATGGTGGGTAAATAAAGCAAATACAACAGTGAAAGCAGTGATTTGTAAACATGTTTTACAGGTCTTTAATTAACAATAGCCCAAAGACAAGGTATGCAAGGCAATGCAAGACTGGGAAGTTGGTGAAATATTCAAAAACAATCAAAATCAAATCAAAGGTAAACAAGTGAATGTGTGATGCTGTCATGATTGACCTTGGACAGTTGAATGTAAACAATTCTGTAAAGAGGAGTGGGCCAAAATTTCTCCACAGCAATATAAAAGACTCATTGCAAGTTATCATAAATGTTGTGAAGTTGTTACTGCCAAGGATGGCACAACCAGTTAAGTTTAGGGGGGCAATTCCTTTTTCACATGGGTGATACAGGTTTTGAGTAAACCTTTATCTTCAGTAAATACAACCCTAAATCAGAAAAAGTTGGAACAGTATGGAGAATGCAAATAAAATAAAAATGCAGTGTTCCTTACATTTACTTTGACTTTTATTTGATTGCAAATATTGTTGAGCCACTCAACAATAGCTGATATAAACACATGGGCGAGGGATTACTTTGGCAAACGGAGTTACATGCACAAATGCCACTTAAAACTTTACTGTGCAAAAAAGAAGCCTTATGTTAGACTTCTCTGGGCTCGAAGGCATCTAAGATGGATTCCATGTCTTTGGAAAAATAGACGCTGTGTGTTCCAGACCAAAGACAAAAAGGATCATCCGGACTGTTATCAGAAACAAGTCCAAAAGCCAGGGTCTGTGATGGTATGGGGCTGTGTCAGTGCCCTTGGCAAAGGTCATTTACACTTCTGTGATGGTAGCATTAATGCAGAAAAGTACATTGAGATCTTAGAGCAACATGTGCTGCCTTCAAGACGTCATCTTTTCCAGGGACGTCCATGCATTTTTCAACAAGACAATGCAAAACCACAAGGCATGGCTGCGGAAGAAGAGGGTACGGGTACTGGACTGGCCTGCCTGCAGTCCTGACCTGTCCCTAATAGAGAATGTGTGGAGAGAATGTGTTGTCGAAAAATGCAACAACGACGACCCCGTACTGTTGCACATCTTAAGACGTGTTTGCAAGAAGAATGCTTTACTGTCCCAACTTTTTTTTTGGAATGTGTTTCAGGCCTGAAATGCAGGAATGGAATTGCATTTTCCATGCTGTCCCAACTGGGGTTGTAGAACAATAATTTAAAAGTTACATTATGTGTTTACTTACATTGTCTTTATCTTATATTAAAATTAGTTGGAAGATCTGAAGAATTTAATTGTGACAAATCAGGTGGGGCAAATACTTTTTTACATGCACATTGTGAGTTTGTAATTTTGTTTTTGTTTCTACATCTACAACAGTCTAGACTATGCAAAGCAGAAACTATATACATTAACAACACAGACATTTTTGAATGAGAACGTACATGTGCTCCCTATACACAAACCAATACAGTAGTTAGAGCAATAAACATCTTGTGTTTGTAATGGTTTCAACTGAATACAGGTCATAAAATGGTCTGTTTGTTTTTGAAAGGTTGTACATTAATACTGTAATGTACAAGTGAAATAATAAAAGATCAGACCTGGAAAAGGATTTATGGCCCCGTGTTTGAGTGGTGACATTTACAGTTGGCTCAGAGATTACAAGCGTGTGTTTGTGAAGGATACACTCCAGACAGAAACGCCGGATGTGCGACTGGATGAAGTCTAAGTGCTCGTCTCTATAATCATGCTCCTTCTCCAAAGTGCTGATAGCATCACACTAGCACACACATACACACAGAGAGAGAGAGAGAGAGAGAGAGAGAGAGAGAGAGAGAGAGAGAGAGAGAGAGAGAGAGAGAGAGAGAAATGAAGCATAAACAGAAAAAGATAATCTATTTAAAAGTTAGTCTCCAGTTATATCAGACAAAAGCAATAGAGCAATAAGGCTATAAAAGCTGTAAAGCAATGCACAACATTATACTGCAGTCAGCAATCATGCTAATGTTGTATAGCTTCTACCTATAACAGTATTTACACCGATGAGGCATAACATTATGACCACCTCCTTGTTCCTACACTCACTGTTCATTTTATCAGCTCCACTTACCATATAGAAGCACTTTGTAGTTCTACATTTACTGACTGTAGTCCATCTGTTTCTCTGCATGCTTTGTTAGCCCCCTTTCATCCTGTTCTTCAATGGTCAGGACCCCGACAGGACCACTACAGAGCAGGTATTACTTGGGTGGTGGGTCATTCTCAGCACTGCAGTGACACTGACATGGTGGTGGTGTGTTAGTGTGTGTTGTGCTGGTATGAGTGGATAAGACACAGCAGTGCTGCTGGAGTTTTTAAACACCTTACTGTCACTGCTGGACTGAGAATAGTCCACCAACCAAAAATATATCCAGCCAACAGCGCCCATAGGCAGCGTTCTGTAACCACTGATGAAGGTCTAGAAGATGACCAACTCAAACAGCAGCAATAGCTGAGCGATCGTCTCTGACTTAACATCTACAAGGTGGACCAACTAGATAGGAGTGGACAGTGAGTGGACATTGTATTTAAAAACTCCAGCAGCGCTGCTGTGTCTGATCCACTCATACCAGCACAACACACACTAACACACCACCACCATGTCAGTGTCACTGCAGTGCTGAGAATGATCCACCACTTAAATAATATCTACTCTGTGGTGGTCCTGTGGGGGTCCTGACCATTGAAGAACAGGGTGAAAGCAGGTTAAAAAAGTATGTAGAGAAACAGATGGACTACAGTCAGTAATTGTAGAACTACAAAGTGCTTCTATATGGTAAGTGGAGCTGATAAAATGGACAGTGAGTGTAGAAACAAGGAGGTGGTCATAATGTTATGGCTGATCAGTGTATATTAAGGTTGGAAAATCCCTTTATTACTTCATTTTGTTCCTGGTTGCAATAGAAAAAGACAATGATAGGTTGCTGTGCCACCCTGGGTCACATCACACATCAGTAAATAAATACATAAATAAATAAAAAATCTGTAATACAAAGCACGGCTCATTATACAAAACTACACATGGTAAAAATGTACTTTAAAGTGACGAAAATCCAAGATAAAGCAAAAGGGTTTGGTTATTTAACACTGGTTTCTTTTTACCAGAACATATTTGTTATATGGCAGATCCAAAAGATGCAGGACCAAGTCATAGAACTGGACCCTACCTTAGTGCACACCACTACTAGCGGAATGCCCAGGTTGTGTGTAAGTGTGTTGTCACCGAGGGGGAGCACAACACTCTCTTCCTCTGACTCAGCATTTCTCCTCTGAGACACTCCTTCCACATCACTTCCTGGCTCCACGTACTCCTGAAACTGCTTCACCACTGCACAAGCACACAAATGCATGCAGCGGATATTACAAAAACATTGCTAAACAAAGAGAGTGAATGAAGTCAGACATCCTAGATACTTGCTGACCAACACTGGCTTTATGTTAGAATGAATCTGTTTTAATAAGGTTAGGTAAGGCAAGGTTTTTTTTTTATTATTTAAAAGGTATATGCGCTAAACCACAGTAAAATAAAGCAATAAGCTACGAGAGACCGTGCGTTACTGCAATTTTATCACGGGGAAGGATGTTTTGGCACGACACGAAGTGGAGTGCCTAAAACGTCTTTCCCCGTGATAAAATCATAGCAGTAACGCACGCTCTCGAGTGGCTTATTGCTTTTATAAAACGGCGGTCAACATAAAATCTAATAAAACACAACAATGTTAAATTTATAAATGTTTTTATTTACAAAAACACTTACAAAAAGCATTCTTCTGCGAAATTAGGTAGTCCGTTAACAGTGTTAAGGCAACATGAGGGAGAACATAACATTCACAATAAACATTCCTCCACAAACACTATTTCACTATTTCTTGGATGAAACACCCACATAATGATTAGGATTACTGTTTATATTAATCTGGACATTTCCATGTATAGTACTTAAAATAGTGTTCAACCAAGTTTGTACTTTTTCTTTTCAGTGGCGTATTAATATGGAATGATGTGAGGTGGTCATAGGTGTGCATATATTGGGGATTTTACAACGGCTTAGAACACGGCTCAGCCAATCAGATTTTAGGACCGGAACTATCCGTTTTATAAAGGCTCTTCTTCTTTTTTTTCCCTTTTCTCCCCCTTTAGTGCATCCAATTGTTCAATTTTGCATCGTGCTTCCTCTCTGTCTATGCCGAACCCTGCCCTGACCGGGGAGATCGAAGCTAACCCATATCCCCTCCAAAACATGGGCAGCAGCCGGATGCATTTTTGCCACCCACACATTGATGAGTTTGGCACCACCTAGCGTTGCATGCGGAGAGACACACCCTAAGGGCACTCTTCCTCATCTCCTGTGCAGGCGCCTCTAATCAGCCGGCAGAGGTCGTAATCGCATTCTGACAGAGAGAGACCCACATCCAGTTCTTTGTCCCACCCCCCCCAACTGAGCAACCGGCCAATTGTTGCTCAAACAGCCACTCAGCTTCGAACCGGTGAAGCAGAGCTGGATTCGATACTACGTACTCAGAATCCAGCCCTGGTTGCAGTGTGTCTTTTTACCGCTGCGCCACCTGAGTGGCTATAATGGCTCTTTTTTTAATTGGGTCTTGCTGTTGGCACTTTTTAAAAATCTGTTTATGCATTTTCCTTTTTTCTCCCAGTCTAATCATATCTAATTATCCAGTTATATCTCCTCTACTGCTACAGACTCCCACCCTAAATGAGAAAGCTCTAACAGACGCCCCCTAGACAACAGCTTCTTCCTTTTTTGTACACATTACACAAATCAAACAACTGTCAGGTGCACACTACACTCCTGTCAAGATTTCTAAAACAAACGAATAGCCAAGATTAATAAGGTTCTAAAAGAGAGACTTACAACCTTAGTTTGAGATTAGTTTCCTTTTATTATTATTTTTTATTTATGTCTGTAGTAATAAGTGTAAATTGTGATTTTTTTTTACTTTTAATTACTTGCTATTATTATTATTTTATAAATATTTATTTTTACTATTTATTATGATTGCTACATTATTTATTATAACTGCTGTCTTACTTGAATAACCACTTCTATGTAAATGAGGTGTCTACTCTTGTACATGAATGCCCCCTTGTGGAGGCTTTACATTACCTCTTAAACCACAGTGGGACCAGATCACCACCATTTTTATTAATTAAGTATATTTGGTTTTGTGTTTCGCTTTGATGCATAGTTTGTGTTGTACAAAATGTGGGTCACATGAAAAAAAAGTTAGAGCAGGGATCCGGGGTGCGAATTTCAATGGTACTATCAGCTGGTCTGGCGTCTGCATGGACATGATTGTGTATTGTCTGGGGATCGGGGGAAGTGAAGAAATCGAGTACCCAGTCACCGCTTACATATACACTGCAAAATCTCATAGTGCACACTAGGCAAACATTTACGAATGTGTTACAGAGTCTGTTTCCTTTAGCACTGAACATGCATGCTGATGTTTAAATGCATACAAAGCTAAGTCTACCACTCTCAGTGAATTCTCAACCAAGCTCACAGTTACACACACAGCACACTTACGTCTGTGCTCGAGTTCTCTCATGGTGTCAGGAGGCACTCGCAGTTTGTCCAGGTAGTCCCTCAGCACACTGGTCCATTTGTGCAGGGAGTCGAGCGCCAGCCAGGGTCGGGACAGATCTACCACCAACAAAGCCAACGAATCAGCCAGGTTTCCCGTACACAGAGCAAACTTCTGCAGGCCTTTATGATACAGATCACCGTCCAGCACCCATGCATTACACCGTGCCTGATCTGCAAAGATAAGATTAGAATAAAAAACAATAATGATGCTACATGAATTATAGTGACTGTAATCAGACGTCATTAATAATTCAAGTACGCTCTTTAACCTGATTCCTATTCCCAGAACACCAGGAGCAATGTAGATATTGTAGGTATGCTGGATAAGACAGCAGTCTACTGCAGAACATCACATACTTACTCATGCACAGTTACAGGTATGCTTGAGTAGACTTTTTGGAAGGTGGGACAGGGCAATTCTGGGCTAGTAATGAGGTACAAAAAGGCAGACAGTGTTGTGAGAAGCAATGGTAACATTACAAAGTGGTAAATGCTTTACTGAGCCAGTATTTTTGAATGTGTTAAATAACTTTTGAAATTTAGCCTATAATAATTAGACTGTTAAAGATTTTTTTATTTTTTTTATTTTTACCCCTTTTTCTCCCACTTTAGCGCATCCAATTTCCAATTGGGGAGGACGAGGCTGTTCCACGCCCCCTCCGACACGTGCACAGCAGTCGAACATCTTATCACCCACACTTGACGAGTGCAGTTGCGGTACAGCGCTGTGCACGGAGGGCCACACCCTCTACCGCACTCCTTTCCGATCTCCGTGCAGGTGCCACCAACCAGCCAGCAGAGGTTGTAATCGCACTAGTCTAAGAGAGAGTCCCCATCCGGCTTAATCCCGCCCCTTATCTGAACAACAGGCCAATCATCGTTCATGTAGCCGCTCAGCCTTAGCCGACAAGGCAAAGCCGAGATTCAATACGATGTATTCGAGATCTCAGCTCTGGTGAACAGCGTGTGTTTTTACCGCTGCGCCACCTGAGCGGCTGTTAAAGATAATTAAAATAACAAGGCATTTTTCTTGCATTTTCAGACCCTTATCCTAGAAAGGTCATTAGGCCAACAATTGTGTAAAATAAGCTTTATATGATTGATTTCATTATCATTTTATTTTAACTAGAGATGGGACGATCGATCGCCGATTTTTAATCAAAATATGCTATCGGCGATCGGCGATATTTCCTAAAAGTAGCTGATCCGATCGTGTGATATATAAAGACCATGTTAAGTTAACAGCTCAGTGGATTGATCCAGACTTTGAGCTACGAAGCGCCAACCATCACATCACCATTCATCAACCATCGTACAGAAACCATCGTGAAAGCTCTTCATGACCTAAAATAACATCATTAACTTTGTGCATCATACATACGATGTAATTTTGCTGATTGAAATATTTACTTTAAAAAGATAATTCAACCCGATCCCATCTGAGTCGATTCTATCAGCACGTTATATAAACTCGTGGTTCACTTTGGTAAATCGTAAGCGGTTCTTACTTGTGATGTAGATGAGAACAGAAAACGTTACAGAGCCAATCAGAGGCAAAAGTTTATTCATTAGCAAATTCGTTAGTTCAGGATCATCTGCTTAACTTTTAGGATCAGAAAACTTTTAGAACGAGTCTGACGGTCGGTTACAGATCTGTGGTAATAGCAGTTTAATTAAGCTTTTTAATTAAGCTTTTTAATGTAAGAGAGTCACACAAAATGTTCTGTAGTAGCTGGTGTTTATTTAAAACCACGACATTAATTAATAACAGTAAACACGGAAAGATAACTGAGAAGAGAAACTTACGCTTCACATAAAACGAATCAACTCATGAATCAATGAATCACTTATAGCGATACTGTGAACAAAGCGTGTCTTCTAAAGGCACACACACACGCACGCTGCTCCGGTTTATCTTCACTGTAAGGCTCTTTTTAAGTTTATTTATTTTATTTACTGCTAACCCCCCAATCATGTCTGTATGTAGACCCCTGACCGACTTAAATCCTGGATCTCAGTGGTAGAAGGGCTAAAATAATTTAGCGCTGCACCACCCAAGCACCACTATATGATTATATGTTACCAGCTAAAAATAGAGCAATGGATGTGACACAGTTGTTCCCCTTAAACGTATAATTCATACTTCAATAAGTATTATCGGAACAATAAAATTTGTTCCAGAGTCTAGATGGTTACTAATGAATCTTTGGTGAAAAGCTGTTCTTTGCACATGCTGGTTGGATTAGTTAAGTTGCATATGTTTGTTTGTTTGTTTATTAGGATTTTAACATCATGTTTCACACACTTTGGTTACATTCATGACAGGAACAGTAGTTACTCATTACGCAAGGTTCATCAGTTCACAAGTTTAATCTCAAACACAGTCATGGACAATTTTGGATCTCCAATTCACCTCACTTGCATGTCTTTGGACTGTAGGAGGAAACCGGAGCTCCCGGAAGAAACCCACACAGACATGGGAAGAACATGCAAACTCCACATCCACACAGAAAGGATCTGGACCGCCCCACCTGGGGATCAAACCCACTTAGCCACTGTGCCGCCCTCGTACATTGAAAGTGAGAAAGTGCAGTTTCATTAGTCATTACCAATTATATTACTGACTACATTTTCCACTCCTTTGCGCTGCTTTGTTTGTCTTTTACAAATCAGTGGCATCAATAGATGCTAAATACTGCAGTAAAGGTTCTGCCAGACATAGATTTTTGAATAAAATTGATCAACAACACAAAGTATTAATATTCTTGACAGCTTCGTTTTACCTTATGCAAAATAGTGTGAATTTGCCTTGCAGGAATCTAAATTAACATTTTGACTCTGGTAAATAGAAGTTGTACACTACAGAAAATGCCACTGCATTGGATGCCAATCGAAAGATTTGGAAAAGTGCCTTGAAAAACAGCACTGAAGCAGGTATTGGCATCAATGTCTGTTTAGGAGTGACACAAATTAGCACTATTTTAGAAAACCTGGGCTAAGGTGAGACGATCTAGCATGTACCTTACTAACTACAATTACACACACTGAGTGATTTACTCAACTGCAGCTGCTTTGATTAGCTTTATTTTATTCTAAAAATTGTTCGGAAAAAAAATGCTTTCAATGGACAAGAAGAGTGGGCTTGAAGGTGACCATCCTCCTAGTTTGACTGTATTCATAGAAGTGATTTCATTGTACTGTACATGTGTAAATATGACAAGTAAAGACATCCTATCTGACCAAAATGTATCGTTATTATTATTACTTTAATGTCTGAAGTACGTACTAATATTAACAAATGATTTAGAAAGCACCAGCACAACAGACTCTAAACAAATTATACACATCAGCTTCAGAAGTATGATTTAAAGCCAAAGCCTTGAAAAGGGTTTACTTTCTAACTCAATGTCTCATTAGGGCTGGGCGACTAAAAAAAACTCCTATCTCGATATGCTTTTGAGAAGTCGCCACTGCCACTGCCATTTTACTTCAATTAAATGAGCATAAAAAATCCCGTACAAGTTCAATTTTTGATAATGACTTGCTATCATTGCAAAATAAAAACACGTTTAACAGCAGCACCGCGACCCAGATCAACCACAGAGCATAAAACCATAACCATTGCTTACCTGAGCTTCTCTTCTTCAAATTCAGATCAAATCTATATCCATGTGGGATAAAATCCACTTTTTTGTAAATGTTTTTTGTCATGTTTTTAGAATATTTCCAGAATATTAATATACATAGCAAATTGATAATTTATCTGCTTTCGCTGTTAAAAGCTGAAACTGGTAATTGGATAACTAAGCTGTCACTTATACCTCGACAACCAATAAAGTTGAGTTTTTCATTGGCAGCTCATCTAAATCACACACATTGGAGAAATAAAAAATAGCATATCTTGCTTTAGATTAGAGGCACAACTGAAATTCCGCCCAAAATCCGAATTTGGAGGCTCTGATTGGTTTATACAGCTGTTTTTCAAGGTCTAAACCACGACTGAATCTCTGAAACACAGGCACACTGCTTCATGGAGTGGTTTAATCACTACACCATAATGACATCATAATCTTTACCATAGATAAGAGCACAGCTACCAGATTCGATTCCAATAAATAACTGATTTGAAAAAAGTCATTCTCTGACTTGTTTTTATCGCTCATGCGCGAGTGTGTGTAGCACATCGCATTTGTGTTGTTTTAAACGTTCTCAAATGGTAACCTGTGTATCATACTCGATATAACGAATATGGTCATTTTCAGTATCGTCAAAAAAATAATATAAAATATATTGATATTTGCGATATACCGCCCAGCCCTATGTCTCATATAAGCTGTTACACTACACTTACAAAAATGCATGAATTTGCTTTTGTTACAGAGGCCACTCTGGGTTATGTTTTTAAACTGGAGTTGCTTCAGTAGGGCCGCTTAATTTTTAAAACATATTGATCAGTTCCACTACAGTCTTCTTAACAAGACCTTGGATCGATCATTTTAAATGATTTGCTAGATAAGCATTCCCGGCCTGGAATGATAGTTTATTTTCCTGTTCTTGATTTTTTTTTTTAAATACAATAAAAAACATAAAGATTTAAACACATTTTTAAACAACTGATTTCAGACTCAAGCAGTGACTGAATTGGTTCATGGCATCACTCAAAGACAAAAACAAGATTGAGTTATGTTGGGGATCATTTATGTTTTGTGGGTTAATACATCAGACATGCAAACTCAACTACCAGAAAAGTTGGGACATTTTGAAAAATGCAATACAAAGAAGAATACACCAATCAGCCATAATATTAAAACCACCTCCTTGTTTCTACACTCACTGTCCATTTTATCAGCTCCACTTACCATATAGGAGCACTTTGTAGTTCTACAATTACTGACTGTACTCCATCTGTTTCTCAGGACCCCCACAGGACCACCACAGAGTAGGTATTATTTGGGTGGTGGATCATTCTCAGCACTGCAGTGACACTGACATGGTGGTGGTGTGTTAGTGTGTGTTGTGCTGGTATGAGTGGATAAGACACAGCAGCGCTGATGGAGTTTTTAAACAACTCAGTGTCACTGCTGGACTGAAAATAGTCCACCAACCAAAAATATCCAGCCAACAGCGCCACGTGGGCAGCATCCTGTGACCACTGATAAAGGTCTAGAAGATGACCAACTCAAACAGCAGCAATAGATGATCGATCGTCTCTGACTTTACATCTACAAGGTGGACCAACTAGGTAGGAGTTTCTAATAGAGTGGACAGTGAGTGGACACGGTATTTAAAAACTCCATCAGCGCTGCTGTGTCTGATCCACTCATACCAGCACAACACACACTAACACACCACCACCAAGTCAGTGTCACTGCAGTGCTGAGAATGATCCACCACCTAAATAATACCTGCTCTGTGGTGGTCCTGTGGGCGTCCTGACTATTGAATAACAAGGTGAAAACAGGCTAAAAAGGTATGTAGAGAAACAGATGGACTACAGTCAGTAATTGTAGAACTACAAAGTGCTCCGATATGGCAAATGGAGCTGATGAAATGGACAGCGAATAAACACGGAGGTGGTTTTAATGTTGTGGCTGGTCAGTGTATGTAATTTCTTAATTCTCTTGAACCTTTTTTAACTGGCAGAAGTAGAAAGAAAAGATTTATCAATGTTGTCATTGATCAATTAAAAAGCTGGTACAGAGGCATGTTTAGCACTGTGTTCCATCAGCTTTTCTATTAATGAAATTTTTTTAATGGTTTAAGAACCGAGGAAACTAATTGTTGCAGTTTTGCAAGGGAAATGTTTCTCCATTCTTGCCCTATATGACACTTCAGCAGTTTAACAATCTGTGATCGCTGTTGTCTGATTCACTTCTTTATGCTGCTCAATACATTTTCTATAGGAGACAGATCTGGACTGCAGTCAAGCCCACACACGCTCTGTATCTATGAAGCCACGATAATGTTGCAGCGTGTACAGAATGAGACCTGGCATTGTCTTGTTGAAATAACCCCAGACTTCCCATGAAAATAAATATATGCCTTCTCATTAATGCAAGTCACCCATGCTGTGGGCACTGATGCACCCCCGTACCATGACAGATGTTGGCTTTTGCTGATAAGAGTCTGGTCCTCTTCTGACTATGGAACATATTTCCACTGTCTTTCAGTTCACTTGAGATGAGCTTGGTGGTGTTCCTGCGCAGAACTGACACATGGCATTCTCCTTGTGTATAGACTTTCAGTATGCAATTCCTGATGCAGTGGCGTACTATGTTAAGTGACAACAGTTTTCTGAAGTACTCCAGAGCCTATGTGGCTATATTCATCACAGTAGCATGACGGTTTCTCAGGCAATGTCATCTGAGTGTCAAAAGTAAAGGGTCTCGCACATTCATTAGTGGTTCCCATTCTTCCCTATATGACCAAGATCACTCCAGATGAATCTTACACAGAATTATGTAATGCAGATTGTGAAAGACCTAAATTATTTGCACATTATTTGGACAGATTGACAATTCTCTTATGAAGTTTGTAACACAGTGGTGAGCCACGACCCTTCATTGCTTGAAAAGACTGAGCCTTTTACCATATAAAAGCACTTTGTAGTTCTACAATTACTGACTGTAGTCCATCTGTTTCTCTACATACTGTTTTAGCCTGCTTTCACCCTGTTCTTCAATGGTCAGGACTCCCACAGGACCCCCACAGAGTAGATATTATTTAGGTGGTGGATGATTCTCAGCACTGCAGTGACACTGACATGGTGGTGGTGTGTTAGTGTGTGTTGTGCTGGTATGAGTGGATCAGACACAGCAGCGCTGCTGGAGTTTTAAAATACCGTGTCCACTCACTGTCCACTCTATTAGACACTCCTACCTAGTTGGTCCACCTTGTAGATGTAAAGTCAGAGACGATCACTCATCTATTGCTGCTGTTTGAGTTGGTCATCTTCTAGACCTTCATCAGTGGTCACAGAACGCTGCCCACAGGGCACTGTTGGCTGGATATGTTTTTGGTTGGTGGACTAATTTCAGTCCAGCAGTGACAGGGAGGTGTGTAAAAACTCCACCAGCACTGCTGTGTCTGATCCACTCATACCAGCACAACACGCACTAACACACCACCACCATGTCAGTGTCACTGCAGTGCTGAGAATGATCCACCACCCAAATAATACCTGCTCTGTAGTGGTCCTGGGAGAGTCCTGACCATTGAAGAACAACATAAAAGAGGGTTAACAAAGCATGTAGAGAAACAGATGGGCTACAGTCAGTAATTGTAGAACTACAAAGTGCTCATATATGGTAAGTGGAGCTGATAAAATGTACAGTGAGTGTAGAAACAAGGAGGTGGTTTTAATGTTATGGCTGATCGGTGTATTTCTCTGTTTAGTACATTTTCCCAAAATGTGCCAACTTTTTTGGAAATGGGGCTTGTAATATTCATCCTATTTTAGTTTTGGGATGGGCAATCATATCCATCTGTTATGTTACAAAAGCAATTTCAATGCCTGCTTTCTGCTTTTTGTCAGGTAACAGCTGCTGAGGAAGAACTGTTTGCGAATAGCATTATGCTACCGTTCTTACCGTCTATATCGTCATCGTGGACGGTGAAGTACAGAAACTCCAATCCGCGGCCCTTGATGTATTCCTCCACACCCTGCAGCTTGGCCACCAGTGTGGTCTTACCAGCTGCCACTTCACCTGCACACAATTTTACATATTAATTTTCTATTCATTCACAATGCAACATGATATTAATAAAGCTATTATTAATCATTCTCTCTATACAAGTTTAATACACTCAAACTCATTATGTCATTTCCATTGTATCCATACATCATATGCATCAAAATACACCGACCAGGCATTATGACCACTATGACAACATTATGACCACTGACAGGTGAAGTGAATAACACTGATTATCTCCTCATCACAACACCTGTTAGTAGGTGGGATATATTAAGCAGCAAGTGAACATTTTATCCTCAAAGTTGATATGTTAGAAGCAGGAAAAATGGGCAAGCGTAAGGATTTGAGAGAGTTTGACAAGGGCCAAATTGTAATGGCTAGACGACCGGGTCAGAGCATCTCCAAAACTGCAGCTCTTGTGGGGTGTTCTCAGTCTGCAGTGATCCAAGGAAAGAACAGTGGTAAACCGGCGACAGGGTCATGGGCGGCCAAGGCTCACTGATGCACGTGGGGAGTGAAGGCTGGCCCGTGTGGTGCGATCCAACAGACGAGCTACTGTAGCTCAAACTGCTGAAGAAGTTAATACTGTTGTGTATGAGGCTGCATAGCCGCAGACCATTTAGGGTGCCCATGCTGACCCGAGTCCACCACCGAAAGCGCCAACAATGGGCATGTGAGCATTACAACTGGACCCCGGAGCAATGGAAGAAGGTGGCCTGGTCTGATGAATCATGTTTTCTTTTACATCACGTGGATGGCCGGGTGCGTGTGCGTCACTTACCTAGGGAACATGGCACCAGATGCACTATGGGAAGAAGGCAAGCCGGCGGAGGCAGTGTGATGCTTTGGGCAATGTTCTGCTGGGAAACCTTGGGTCCAGCCATCCATGTGGATGTTACTTTGACACGTACCACCTATCTAAGCATTGTTGCAGACCATGTACACTCTTTCATGGAAACAGTATTCCCTGATGGCTGTGGCCTCTTTCAGCAGGATAATGTGCCCTGCCACAAAGCAGAAATGCTTCAGGAATGGTTTGAGGAGCACAACAACCAGTTTGAGGTGTTGACTTGGCCCCAATTCCCCAGATCACAATCCAATCGAACATCTGTGGGATGTGCTGGACAAACAAGTCCGATCCATGGAGGCCCCACCTCACAACTTACAGGAGTTAAAGGATCTGCTGCTAACATCTTGGTGCCAGATACCACAGCTCACCTTCAGGGGTCTAGTGGAGTCCATGCCTCAACGGGTCAAGGCTGTTTTGGCAGCAAAAGGGGGAACAACACAATATTAGGAAGGTGGTCATAATGTTATGCCTCAATATTAGTCAGCAACTCAAAACAATGCAATATATGGGACAGTGGTAGCCTAGTGGGTAGAGCTCTGGGCTATCAACCAGAAGATTGGCGGTTTAAATCCAGGCTCTGCTATGCAGCCACTGTTGGGTCCTTGAGCAAGGCCCTTAACCCTGTCTGCGCCGTACGACGGCTGACCCTGCGCTCTGACCCCAACTTCCAAACAAGATGGGATATGTGAAGAAATAATTTCATTGTACTGTACATCTGTATATGTATATATGACAAATAAAGTATATATCTTCTATATATAAATCAATCAATTTACACTGATCAGACATAACATTAAAACCACCTCCATGTTTTTACACTCACTGTCAATTTTATCAGCTCCACTTACCATATAGGAGCACTTTGTAGTTCTACAATTACTGACTGTAGTCCATCTGTTTCTCTGCATACTGTTTTAGCCTGCTTTCACTGGTGGTTCTTCAATGATTAGGGCCACCACAGAGCAGGTATTATTTAGGTGGTGGATGATTCTCAGCACTGCAGTGACACTGACATGGTGGCGGTGTGTTAGTGTGTGTTGTGCTGGTATGAGTGGATCAGACAGCAGTGCTGCTGGAGTTTTTAAATACTGTGTTCACTCACTGTCCACTCTATTAGACACTCCTACCTAGTTGGTCCACCTTGTAGATGTAAAGTCAGAGACGATCGCTCATCTATTGCTGCTGTTTGAGTTGGTCGTCTTCTAGACCTTCATCAGTGGTCACAGAACGCTGCCCACAGGGCGCTGTTGGCTGGATATATTTGTGGTTGGTGGACTATTCTCAGTCCAGCAGTGACAGTGAGGTGTTTAAAAACTCCAGCAGCATTGCTGTGTCTTATCCACTCATACCAGCACAACACACACTAACACACCACCACCATGTCAGTGTCACTGCAGTGCTGAGAATCATCCACCACCCAAATAATACCTACTCTGTAGTGGTCCTGGGAAAGTCCTGACCATTGAAGAACAGCATGAATGGGGGGCTAACAAAGCATGCAGAGAAACAGATGGACTACAGTCAGTAATTGTAGAACTACAAAGTGCTTCGATATGGTAAGTGGAGCTGATAAAATGAGTGTAGAAACAAGGATGTGGTTTTAATGTTATGGCTGATCTGTGTACTATCACAACATCCATTTAATATTTACTAGTAATAACGCAATACAATTACAATTAGTAGTATTAATTTTTTCATGTAGTTTCCATCCACCTCCTACCTCGCAATGAAATAGTATTAACAACAGTTTAATCTCACCGATCAGAACCACAGTGCAATGCTGAACAAAGGCAAATTCGAGAACAAGACGATGCATAAAGACAAACAAAACAGTAACTGAGACAAATACAATTTGGTCGCACATGCGACCTAATTTCTCAATGGTGCGACTAAAAAAAATCTCAGGTCGCACCGGTGCGACCAGGCATCCGAGGGAAAAAGAAAACAACAGACACACATTAGGCCAATAACATGGTCTAAACCAATCAGAGATAGTGAAGGGCGGGACATTATTGTAGCGGTGATATGTGAGCGACATTCAGCTCAGCCAATCAGAATGCAGCACCAGGTTTATACATGTGCGTTCGGATGTTCTGCAGTAAGTTTAGTTTTGTATATGAGACTCGCCGGATGTCCCCAGAATGGAAGTTCGGGTTCTGGAGCTCGGCGGTGTAAAGTGTTGTAACGCTCACTTAAGTCCTGACTAAACAGTTAAAGTGACTCTACCCTGCCGTGTGCCTTTATTCCCACACCTCCACCACCGCACAGCAAAAGACCCGCAGCATCCCCACCGGACAGCGGCTAGGTGAGCCGACCCTCTACAGTAGCAAGGGGCTAATGCTAGCGGTAAAGTGTGGCGATAGTGAAAGTAAAAACACGACAATATTTTCGTTAAGTAAAATAGAAAAATAACTAAAAGACCATAATATATTACAATACATGTAGTCAAAATACACAGTGAGTGCACCGCAAGTGATTTTGGGAATCTGTGTAAAAGATTCAGTAAAGCCGATAATATAATGCACTGCATTTAAGATTACACTCTAACACACATATAATTTTAAATATACACACACATATAAATAGATATACACACATACATACACATTTACTCTATTATTTTTATAATTTTTATAAGTGTGCTATAATTAGTCTATAATACTATAATTAACTGTATTAACTGTATAATTACTACAGTATATTAACTGTAAAGAGCATGGGAAGACCATGGCCGGCAATAGTATATTTGTGACTGGTTCTAATACATTTTGAATTGAAAGGCTGAACAAGCCCAATGCATCTATAAAACACATTACATGCGGCGATAAATGCACTGCCCAAGTGTCCCCTCTCCCCACTGCCTTTCAGTGGCAGGCAGTAGCAAACAGATCATCAGACGAGGCCATGTTGACCAGATTGTTAGTTATTTACAAGTCAATATTGCCTGTGTGGACAGTGATTTAAAAAAAAAAAGTGAACCTGTAAAACTGCGGTGTTAAATGCGATGCGGTCGAAAATTTGGGTGCACCTAACTTTTGTGCTGGTGCACCTAAGAAAAAAAGTTAGGCGCACCAGTGCAACCAGTGCAAAAAGTTAGTCTAGAGCCCTGCCTAAATCAGTGCATCACTTCAGGCCGGGCGGCACGGAGGCTGAGTGAGTAGAACTGTCACCTCACAGCAAGAAGGTCCTGAATTCGATTCCCAGGTGGGGCGGTCCGGGAGGTCCTTTCTGTGTGGAGTTTGCACGTTCTCCCCGTGTCCCCGTGGGTTACCTCCGGGTGCTCCGGTTTCCTCCCACAGTCCAAAGACATGCAAGTGAGGTGAACTGGAGACATGGATATGTATGTGTTCAATATAACCTTGTGAACTGATGAACCTTGTGTCATGAGTAACTACCTTTCCTGTCATGAATGTAACCAAAGTGTAAAACATGATGTTAAAATCCTAATAAACAAACACTTCAGGGCACAAAGTGGTCATCTGCTGTAGGTAATTATAATCATTATAAAAAGATTAGGATGCCATTCTACAACATTTAAAAACATTATTAAACACCACCAACGTTATTAATATTCTTGTTGCAGTATGTTTAATCTATGCATCTGATATTAATCCACAATAAACACACAAACAAACTAAATAACGTGTAAATAACGTGGGCAGTTGTAGCCTAGTGGTTAAAGACCTGGACTAGTAAGCAGAAGGTCACTGGTTCAAACCCCACCACTGCCAGGTTGCAAACTGTTGGGCCCTTAACCCTTAATTGCTTAGACTGTAAGTCCTTTGGGCACATAACATTGCTGAACCTAGACATGACCAACTGCAGCAACCCCAGATCGTAGCACTGCCCACACAAGCTTGTACAGTAGGCACTAGGCATGATGGGTGCATCAGTTCAGCCGCCTCTCTTCTTACCCTGATGCGCCCATCACTCTGGAACAGGGTAAATCTGGACTCATCAGACCACATGACCTTCTTCCATTGCTCCAGAGTCCAATCTTTATGCTCCCTAGCAAATTGAAGCGTTTTTTGCCGGTTATCCTCACTGACAAGTGGTTTTCTTAAGGCTACACAGCTGTTTAGTCCCAATCCCTTGAGTTCCCTTCGCATTGTATTTGTGGAAATGCTCTTACTTTCACTATTAAACATTTCTCTGAGTTCTACTGTAGTTTTTCTACCATTTGATTTCACCAAACGTTTAAGTGATCGCCGATCACGATCATTCAAGATTTTTTTCCGACCACATTCCTTCCTTGAAGATGATTCCCCACTTTCCTTCCACTTTTTAATAATGCGTTGGACAGTTCTTAACCCGATTTTAGTAGTTTCTGCAATCTCCTTACATGTTTCCTCAGCTTGATGCATGCCAATAATTCGACCCTTCTGAAACAGATTAACATCTTTTCCACGACCACAGGATGTGTTATTCAACATGGTTGTTCAACAAATGAGAAGCTACTCACTGCATCAGTTAGGGTTAAATAACTTGTTGCCAGCTGAAACATAATCACCCATGCAGTAATTTTTTTTGGCCAGGCAGTGTATATGAACTGTAGTTATCTACTTTGTTCTATGGGGTGCTGCAATGCCACCTAGTGGTCAAAAAGCTCATTAGGTATCTTTAACTACTTGAAGCATACATGACAGTATAAATAGCCTCTGCGTTAATAATGCTGTGTGACTTCTTCAACAGAATAATGTGGTATTAAAGTGTGTTAGTGTGTCTGATGTGAAGCGACTGAACAAAGGACAAAAGCTGTAGTTGTAAATGATGCCTACTACAGCTACCGACTAGCTTCACTAGCCTGTCAAGCGCTGTCCACATCAAACAATGATGTGACTATTAGCATATAGTGTGGTGATCTGTAACACCAGCGATACATCCAACTATCAGTTATAATACACAGAGCTGTGTGTAACCGATCGTATGTTTGCATGTTATTAGCTGTAAGAAGCAGAATACAATCCATATGCTGACAATGCAGGGATGCAGGACCGGACACACCGCGTCGGCCCCAGCAGGCATGAAGCAGAATAACAGTGCGGAGGAAGCAAAGAGGATACGGTACCCACCCATAACCAGCACATTCTTTCCGGATGGCAGCTTGGACCGCGATCGCGTTGATACTTCGCTCAGTATGGACGACCTGCACAGAAACAAACGAACTGGGCGTCGGCAAGGAATTCAGTCACTGATAAATCCTGCATCACTGTAGCACCTGTCTGGCTGAGTAATTCTGCTGCTAGTTAATGACTAAAAAGCTGCCAGATGCTCAGCTAAATAATCAACCGGCTCCTATAGAGGTTTTGTGGAATAACACCAGCTATGCTTACCACAAATTTTGTCCGTCATCCTCGTCAGTACTTGGGTTTTCTGCTGTACTATTATTTACATTTATGCTAGCAGATAACAGTGTATTCCTCCCCACAGACGCCATCTTCGCAGGCTTGTGACACCCCACAAAAAGCCCGGATGTAATCACACCATCCTGAGGAGAATTTATTTTCCTACCCATATTCCGTAAATCCCGCCCTAAGCGGTGTGATTGGCCATAATTTTGTATCCAAGCAATATTGACAGTCAAATAGCCAATATTTATTTAGAATATCCGACAACTCTGTCGCTAAAGGCGGGATTTGTCCGAAGACAGGTAGGAAAAATAACCCAGTGGAGTGGTCTCTGGGCGTGGACCCAAAATCACAGCACAATCAAACCTGTCAAACCGAATCCATCTACACAACATCCACACATCTGTCATATAACCTCAACTGAGTTCTTATTATAACTGAGCAACACATTTACTGGAATGTAAAGTAAATAACAGACATTTAAAAGCCTTTAGGACAAATGAGCTGTCAACTAAATTCAGGTCATATCAGTAGACCCAGAATTTTAAACAGTCCACATTTTATAAGAAAAATGTGTCTTACAAAAAATGGGGTGTTGTCATCTGACTAACATGAAAAGAAAAAGTCTTTATTAATTTATTTTTTACTATATAAAGTACTATATTTTCCTTCTACCTCTAGATTTTACTAGATAGATAGATAGATAGATAGATAGATAGATAGATAGATAGATAAGATAGATAAGATAGATAGATAGATAGATAGATAGATAGATAGATAGATAGATAGATAGATACAGTGTATCACAAAAGTGAGTACACCCCTCACATTTCTGCAGATATTTAAGTATATCTTTTCATGGGACAACACTGACAAAATGACACTTTGACACAATGAAAAGTAGTCTGTGTGCAGCTTATATAACAGTGTAAATTTATTCTTCCCTCAAAATAACTCAATATACAGCCATTAATGTCTAAACCACCGGCAACAAAAGTGAGTACACCCCTTAGTGAAAGTTCCTGAAGTGTCAATATTTTGGGTGGCCACCATTATTTCCCAGAACTGCCTTAACTCTCCTGGGCATGGAGTTTACCAGAGCTTCACAGGTTGCCACTGGAATGCTTTTCCACTCCTCCATGACGACATCACGGAGCTGGCAGATATTCGAGACTTTGCGCTCCTCCACCTTCCGCTTGAGGATGCCCCAAAGATGTTCTATTGGGTTTAGGTCTGGAGACATGCTTGGCCAGTCCATCACCTTTACCCTCAGCCTCTTCAATAAAGCAGTGGTCGTCTTAGAGGTGTGTTTGGGGTCATTATCATGCTGGAACACTGCCCTGCGACCCAGTATCCGGAGGGAGGGGATCATGCTCTGCTTCAGTATTTCACAGTACATATTGGACAGTTCATGTGTCCCTCAATGAAATGTAACTCCCCAACACCTGCTGCACTCATGCAGCCCCAGACCATGGCATTCCCACCACCATGCTTGACTGTAGGCATGACACACTTATCTTTGTACTCCTCACCTGATTGCCGCCACACATGCTTGAGACCATCTGAACCAAACAAATTAATCTTGGTCTCATCAGACCATAGGACATGGTTCCAGTAATCCATGTCCTTTGTTGACATGTCTTCAGCAAACTGTTTGCGGGCTTTCTTGTGTAGAGACTTCAGAAGAGGCTTCCTTCTGGGGTGACAGCCATGCAGACCAATTTGATGTAGTGTGCGGCGTATGGTCTGAGCACTGACAGGCTGACCCCCCACCTTTTCAATCTCTGCAGCAATGCTGACAGCACTCCTGCGCCTATCTTTCAAAGACAGCAGTTGGATGTGACGCTGAGCACGTGCACTCAGCTTCTTTGGACGACCAACGCGAGGTCTGTTCTGAGTGGACTGCTCTTTTAAAACGCTGGATGATCTTGGCCACTGTGCTGCAGCTCAGTTTCAGGGTGTTGGCAATCTTCTTGTAGCCTTGGCCATCTTCATGTAGCGCCACAATTCGTCTTTTAAGATCCTCAGAGAGTTCTTTGCCATGAGGTGCCATGTTGGAACTTTCAGTGACCAGTATGAGAGAGTGTGAGAGCTGTACTACTAAATTGAACACACCTGCTCCCTATGCACACCTGAGACCTAGTAACACTAACGAGTCACATGACATTTTGGAGGGAAAATGACAAGCAGTGCTCAATTTGGACATTTAGGGGTGTAGTCTCTTAGGGGTGTACTCACTTTTGTTGCTGGTGGTTTAGACATTAATGGCTGTATATTGAGTTATTTTGAGGGAAGAATGAATTTACACTGTTATATAAGCTGCACACAGACTACTTTTCATTGTGTCAAAGTGTCATTTTGTCAGTGTTGTCCCATGAAAAGATATACTTAAATATCTGCAGAAATGTGAGGGGAGTACTCACTTTTGTGATACACTGTAGATAGATAGATAGATAGATAGATAGATAGATAGATAGATAGATAGATAGATAGATAGATAGATAGATAGATAGATAGATAGGATAGATAGATAGATAGATAGATAGATAGATAAGATAGATAAGATAGATAGATAGATAGATAGATAGATAGATAGATACTTTATTGATCCCGAAGGAAATTAAAGCCCCAGTAGCATAATACAACAAATAATTAACAGTACAAAACAAAACAAAAGCAAACAGAAAAACTAAAACTGAGTAGTTTTTGTATTTTACATAAAATGAATGACTGGTAACTGTAATGATGCATGAGGTATAGTTTCAGTGTAAAGATTGAATAGTAATTAAATTATTAAATAGTAAAGTGACGTGACAATATTGCACAATGAGGCCAATATAGTCATATATATACATACACATATATACCCATATACATACATATACACATATGCAAATACATACACATATGTACACATATACACATATGCAAATACATAACACAACATCCACACATCTGTCATATAGCCACAACTGAGTTCTTATTATAACTGAGCAACACATTTATTGGAATGTAAAGTAAATAACACCAAAAAGAAGTCTACATGTGCTTCATTGACTATCAGAAAGCATTTGATTGAGTAGATCATGAAAGACTGTGCACAACACTTCGGAACATGGGAGTACCAGAGCATCTGATAGTTCTGATGCGAAACTTATACAGTGGCCAAGAAGCAGCAGTACGAACGGAACATGGTGACAGCGATTGGTTCCTGATTGGCAAGGGCGTCAGGCAAGGCTGCATCCTATCGCCGCAACTATTCAACCTATACGCGGAACAGATTATGCATAATGCAGGGGTGTATGAAGATGACCGAGGCATCAAAATAGGCAGCAGAACAGTGAACAATCTGAGGTATGCTGATGACACAACTGTATACTGGCTGAAAGCAAAGAAGACCTCCTAGATCTGACAGTCAAAGTGAAAAGATGCAGCATGGAAATGGGCCTGAATATGAAGAAGACAAAAATACTGACCACAAACAGCATGGATGAATTTGAGATAGCTGGGGAAACCATTAAAATAGTCAATGATTTCACCCTGCTCGTTTTAATCATAAACAACAAGGCCTCGAATACAGAAGAAATCAGACGAAGAATCGCTATAGGCAAGACAGCACTGAAAGATATGGAAATGCAAAGACATCAGATTTAGAACCAAGGTACGACTAGTAGTCTGGTGCTCCCAACTATGATGTAAGGATGTGAAAGTTGGACAATCAAGAAGACTGATTGGAAGAAGATAGACAGTTTTGAGATGTGGTGTTGGAGAAGGATTCTCCGAGTGCCATGGACAGCCAGGAGAACTAACCAATTGATACTGGACGAAATCAAACCCGAAATGAGATTACGAGCAAAAGCAGCAAAGACACGACTATCTTACTTTGGACATATTGCTAGACAAAAATCACTGGAGAAAGATATCATCAGTGTTGTGCCAGTTCACAGCTTTTCTGAACTAGTTCAAGTTCAGTTCATACATGCTCAAAGTGAACAGTTCACGTTCAAAGTTCACAATTTTAATTCTGAACTAGTTCAAAGTTCAGTTCATTTTACTTTTTTCGTGAGATATTCAAATAAATACTTTTTTTCACACTACAAGCTAGAAATCACTATACGTTCTTTGAAACTGCTCATTGTAGACATTTGCTCATGACACTGCAATTGTGGGTTTCTTACCAGGTGATGAAACTTGCAGCAGTACAGACAAGGTAGACCAGTTCTATACTTAGTGCAATGAAATCTACCAGCATTTAATTAAAAAAAGAATATATAATATGAAATATGTATATATTATTTGATATATATGATATTATATATACATATGTGTGCGTATGAAATGAAACTCTTGAATGAAGGTAATGAAGGCAAAACTCAAAGGCACAAAAAACTTTATTTTTAAGGAAACTGCGATGCATTGCGCACACAATGTCAAAACCATTTCTGTCTGGTGATACATGATTTAAGCGGCACCAGCGAGAATACAGGAGGGAGGAACTTTCTCTCGTTGCGTTTCAAAAGAGAAAACAGATGTCACTCAGTTTTCAATGGAAAACAAATTCCAACGTTCATTTACAGTGATGTCTGCCGTTCATGACACATAATGTGAACTAATTCACGTTCAAGTTCTTTATTAAAAATGTGTTGCGTTCAGTTCAACGTTCACGAAAAAATGAGCGTGTTCAATGAACGCGTTCTTTTGAACTCGTTCACGCACAACACTGGATATCATGCTCGGCAAAGTTAGTGGAAAACGCAGACGTGGAAGACCTGCAACACGATGGATCAACAACATCACTGAGACAATGAACACTACAATATCAATGTTAATCAAAATGGCTGAAGACAGAAGGATGTACAGAGCTACTATCCACCATGTCGCCATGGATCATCAATGATCACGAAGGCCAGGAGAGAGAGAAAGTAAATAACCGACATTTAAAAGCCTTTAGGACAAATGAGCTGTCAACTAAATTTAGGTCATATCAGTAGACCTATAAAGGATTTTAAACAGTCCACGTTTCATAAAAATGTGTCTTATAAAAAATGGGTTGTTTTCATCTGACTAACATGAAAAGAAAAAGTCTTTATTAATTTATTTTTACTATATAAAGTACTATATTTTCCTTGTACCTCTGAATTTTACTATTTCATGCATCAAACCACCTCATATGTTATACCGACAGTAGTAGTAGTAGTATCATTACTGTCATAGCTCAATTAGGAGTAAAAAGCATACACCCATACAGCTGAGACCTGGGTCAGATGTTTTACAGGTACAATTTGCTATGACTAAACTGTTTACAGGGCAGCACGGTGGCTAAATGGGAAGCACTGTCGCCTCACAGCAAGAAGGTTCCGATTCCCAGGTGGGGCGGTCTGGGTCCTTTCTGTTTGGAGTTTGCATGTTCTCCCCGTGTCTGCGTGGGTTTCCTCCGGGTGCTCTGGTTTCCTCCCAGTCCAAAGACATGCAAGTGAGGATAATTGGAGACACTAAAGTGCCCTATAAGTGAATGTGTGTGTGTGTGTGTCTGGCGTCCCGTCCAGGCTGTTACTGTGTGCCTTGCGCCCATTGAAAAGCTGGGATAGGCTCCAGCTCCGAAAATGTTATTCATAGTGACTTACAGAAGTGCTTCCATAGTAAACATTTTATTACTGTAGATTAAGTAAACAACAGTCCAAGAACACAAATCTGCTGAAACCCTGTTAGAACCAATTTTTTTTTTTTTTTTTTTTTTTTTTTTTTTTTAAATGAATGAATGAATAAACTGTTTACAGGCACAATTTGCTATGACTGGACAAGGCACCAGAACAAACGGTGGAGAAATACTTGGAATATATCATGTTCCTTTGTGTGTGTTCTAACTCTTTTTGAAGGTGTCCACTGCTGGTTGGTAAAATAGCCCTATGGACTAGAATCTGCTAGTCTGCAGTCACGTTTGGTCCACACTGCTTGGTCAGGTTGACACTAAAAGGCAAAAAACACTACAATACTGGTAACAAAAACTGCTCTAGTGTCTACAGAGAATAGAGTAAAAAAGGGATAAAGCTGGTAGCAGTTATGCTGATGGGAACACAATACAATCAGCAATAGATAAAGATATGTAATGCTGTTTTTGCCGTTCACTGACCAGCATTAGTACTAACAGGCACAGTGCTTTTATGCTTGCTTTGCTGGTCTATGATGGTATTTGTGAATTAATCATTGAGCAATAGAACCGTATTTGGTAGCAGGAAATAACTCCGCAAGCAATTTACATTAGACATTTATGTAATCAGATGATGAGCAATAGTGTATTCCAGTTTAAAGTAGAGGAGGGTTTGGTGCAGCCTGCCTCTGCCTTGGATAACACTAGAAATAGAAAAGAATTTTGAAAAGAATAGCAGTAAACACCATTAACCAATGAAAATCTGTTCCTATAATCTTAGGGGAATGTATTAATACTTAATTAAATAAAAGATAAAAATAGGCTAATATAAAAATTACACTGTTAGCTGCATTGTCAAAGCGAGAACTGCTAAGCTAATATGGTGAGATATTAGTGTGTGGCTTACTCTACGTATATTATGTCTGTGCATTTAAGCCACCGGGTCCTTTCTGTGTGGAGCTTGCATGTTCTCCCCATGTTTGCGTGGGTTTACTCCGGGTGCTCCGGTTTCCTCCCACAGTCCGAAGACATGCCAGTGAGGTGAATTGGTGATATTAAATTGTCCATGACTGTGTTCGATATAACCTTGTGAACTGATGAACCTTGTGTAATAAGCAACTACTGTTCCTGTCATGAATGTAACCAAAGTGTAAAACATTAAAATCCTAATAAACAAACAAACATAATGGCTGAGGGAAAGGGCTTGCAGCTGACCCTGATGATAAATGACAAAAAAGCTTATGATACCGGTTTAATTCGAAATTTAAAATATGAGGTGAAGAAAACATTTTTTTTAAATGTATATGTCACATGCATACACTCATGACTTATGCAGTAACCGACTACATCTTTTCACTTGCACAAGATTAGTTCATATGGGCTGCAGTCTTGGAAAGTCATGCAGGCCAGCAGAGGTCAGTTTTTAGCAATCCCCACTGGTATCCAACCCTGAGGGACAAGCCAATCATTGGCAGTGTAAGCGCCCATCCTGCCATTTTATTTACTTAATAATTTTAATAATTTTATTACTTTACTTAAGCTTATAATATAAAAAATAAGAGATATTAAAGCCTCTTATTAAAACCTTAAATCAAAAGCAAAAAAAGTTTACCTTAGCACTAATACAGCAGACAGTGTAGTAACCAGGAAATTCTAAAATTGGCATAAAGCGGAAAGACATTTGTTTATATATAGTCTAATCTGAAGCTACAGACACTAAAGCTGAAGCTGCAGACACAGCTATTAAATTTCACAAATACTTTGTGTTTTTATTAGTATTTTACCTTTTGTTCCAACTTGTTTGTAATTGGGTTCGTACCTCAGACAGTGTAATGAAGAGTATAGATAGATGTAAAGCATATAGAACCTCTTATATGTAAATATTCTATGAATAAAACAAGTCTTTTTTTACAGAGATTACCTAAATGTGGCAAATACAAAAAAGCTGTTAAGAATCTGCTCCATTTTTTTTAATGCTGCTCCAAACGCTTTCTGCTCCATTTTTGCTTAAAATCTGCAAATTGATTATAGTTTAAAAAAACAAATAAAAAAACCCGAAAAATAAACAAACCAGCTCAAGCTCATGAACAATGTATGTCCATAAGCTTTTTTTTATGCCAAATGAAACTTGAAAGCTTTTAATTGCTGTTTAAATTAACACTATTGAATTAGTCACAGTTCAATGCTTAATTTAATGTAAATAATGAGTCTCACTTTTCTAAAGTGGTACTTAAATGATTTAAAGTTTGTTTACTATTCATGTCACATTTATCATTGTCACATGCTGTTATTCTGTGGTGTACTTAATAAAGCAGTGTAAAATCTGCAAAAAGACTGGGGTTGTCTGGTTTTCAAGTGTGATGCACTTTAATGTAATCATAATACATGCTGTATTCATTCATTCATTCATTCGTTCGTTCATTCGTTCATTCATTTGTACTACCTGATTGATCCTGGTTATGGTAGTAGTGGTACCTACAAACATTGAGTGCATAGCAGATATTAAAGAGGTCAATCTGCCTGCTGCATTTTTTGGAAGATAAGAAAACACCAAAGAAACACAGGGAAACGTTAGAAAGACAGCGACTAGGAATCTAGAACAGCCGATGTCCATGTAAATGGAAAACATGTTAATCGTCAAATTATTCACTTGTTTATTTAGTTACTTTAGCAATCAGCTCATCTTGATCCGGTTCACAGATGTGTACTATTTAAAGCTGTTATTATTTAGGAGAAAGTCGTTGTTAACTTACATACATTTGTTTTTGGATCTTTCTAAATGGAGTACCGTGGGGCCATGGGAGAAGATTGTCTATGTGTTGCATCCCGACCATATAAAAATGTTTCTGTTTTAGACTCCAAGGCCACTGTGACCCTGATCAAGATGAACTGATTGCTGAAGTAACTAAATAAATAACTGAATAATGTGATGATTAACATGTTTTCCATTTACTTGGACATTGGCTGTTCTGTGTTGCAGTCATTGTTTCTGCAATATACTCCTCGTCCGCTGCGACCCTGACCTGACCTGTTTAGCTTGCTAAATAACACTGGTCAGCAGAGATTTTGTTTCTTGAACACTTTTGGGTGTATCTTATGTATTTTGAGCTGCTGAAAACAAAAATTATTGATTTACGATTGTTAAGCCTCTAAGCTGTCTTGTTATACAGTGGCAATGTCTATCCTTCAGTACCTGTTGGTATGCTGCACACATAAAGTAAACATACCAGAACATGGAACTGTTATTGAAACACATCAGTGTACAGCAACTACAACCAAAACATCTGGAGATTTAGAGTGGCACTGCTTCTTGGATTGGAGCTCAGATACACCAATTGTACATTGCACACAGATACATTGCTGCTTCATTTGCAATTGGGACAGCCATAAAAAGATTACACTAAAAAGAACTGGCCAATTCGTCAGAACTTGACTCCAGGGCATGGCAAATAAACCACGTGTGCCTCCACTTCACATAAAACTTGGGCTGGTGAAAAATTTCATGAAAGCAATGAACAAAAAAGGGGAAGATTTTCATTATTTGAGACGTGTTCCCAAAAATAACTGATGCCAAGATTAGTGAAAGCATTTCTGTTGATCTACAAATCTGATACATTATGAATGATCAGTTCAAAGAGCTGGTGGTGGGACCTGAGAAAATAGCTTGGAAATTATTTAAGGATGTTGCTGCAAACTACATCAAACTGGTTGACAACCTTCTTCAAGCTTACAAAGTGATGAAGTGCAACATGTCGTTAAAAATCCATTTTCTGCGTTCACACTTGGATTTCTTCCCTGCTAATCTTGTTGCAGTAAGTGATGAACATGGCAAACGCTTTCACCAAGATATTGCCACAATAGAAAAATTTTACCAAAGCCACCGGAATCTGTCAGTGCTGACTGACTATTGCTGGACATTAATAAGAGATTCACCAGATGTTGAGTGGAACATCATCAGAAGAGGCTTAATGGTTTGGCTGTTCTTTGCATTGAAAATACCATGCAGAGCCAGGAATTTGGACTTAGTCTATTGTAGATGATTTTGCTGAGTGCAAGGCACGCCACATGAACTTCTGAGCAAGTACCTATAAATAATTCTGATCAGCTATGTATATATATATATATATATACTATATTGCCAAAAGTATTCACTCGTCTGCCTTCACACACACATGAACTTGAGTGACATCCCATTCTTAATCCATAGGGTTTAATATGATGTCGGCCCACCCTTTGCAGCTATAACAGCTTCAACTCCTCTGGGAAGGCTTTCCACAAGGTTTAGGAGTGTGTTTATGGGAATTTTTGACCATTCTTCCAGACACTGATGTTGGACGAGAAGGCCTGGCTTGCAGTCTTCGCTCTAATTCATCCCAAAGGTGTTCTATCGGGTTGAGGTCAGGACTCACTCGCTCACCCATGTCACCCATGAAATTGTCCGTGTATATGGCGTGCTTTACACCACTGCATCCGGCACTTTGCATTGCGCTTGGTGATGTAAGGCTTGAATACAGCTGCTCGACCATGGAAACCCATTCCATGAAGCTCTCTACACACTGTTCTCGATCTAATCTGAAGGCCACATGAAGTCTGGAGGTCTGTAGCGATCGACTCTTTGCGCACTATGCGCCTCAGCATCCGCTGACCCCAGTCATTTTATATGGCTACCACTTCATGGCTGAGTTGCTGTCATTCCCAATTGCTTCCACTTTGTTATAATACCACTGACAGTTCACTGTGGAATATTTAGTAGCGAGGGAAATTTCATGAATAGACTTGTTGCACAGGTGGCATCCTATCACAGTACCATACTGGAATTCACTGAGCTCATAGTTACGCCACTGGATAAAGGCAATCAGAAACTACATTTGAGTTCAGCTCGAATGGGTCTGTCACCAAAAAATTCAAGGAAGCAGAACTTTGAAGCAGAAAAATTGTTGTCCACTCCAGTGTAATGAATGAAATAAGAACAGCAATGGGGCGCCTGAACACACCATGAGTGTAATCGTAACAAAGTGTGATACAAGCATGTGTCCACCAAGAGACAGTGTTGTGCCGCGTTCACATGCCACTCTTCTTTCTTACCTAACAGGATTAAAAAGTGAACATAAGTACCGCGCAGTGTGTGTGTGTCTCAGTGCTTTACAGCGGAGAGAGGCTGCTGTCCGGATCAAACCCTGGTTATCTTCATGGAGCACTACTACCGTTAAACCTTGGAGGAGATGCGTATATTGTAAATGACCATGCAGCAATATTGAATTAAGATCTGTAATTATCATCAGCATCAGTATAAGAGAACAAGTTGCTCTCATTCATCACTTGGATTTATTTTCTGCACACTGACAGCGTGGGTAAGTTTGCGTTTCTGTTTATGAAATTAAGTCATCAAAATACCAAAAATCAACTATTTTAATCAGTAATACTCGTCATATTACTGTAGGATAATTTTGCTTTTACTGTTAGAGGTCAATTAAGTTGCAGTAAATCATAAAGTAATAAAATAAAGAAAAAACATTACAATTAAAATATCTTAGCTATTAGTTTTTACACATCATTTGATAACAGTTCTAATGTCCAAATATTTATAATACTGGGTGGGGTCATTATTTTTGTTACTGTTGTCTTTACAGTAAAAGTTACTTCTGATTTTATTTTTATTTCAACGTTGTGTGGAAAGTAAAGTAGATTTTAGGTATAAAATATCATAAACAAACAAAAACATTCATGTTGTTCATTTCTATTACAAGACAAAAAGTTTTAGAGATAAAAAAGTATTTCCTTAATGGTAAAAATCGGTAAAGATCTGGTCCTTTTAAATAAAGAAAAAGCAACAAATTGTGGGAGGAAACCCACACAGACAGAATATGCAGACTCCACACAGAAAGGACCCGGACTGCCCCACCTGGGGATTGAACCCAAGACCTTTTTGCTGTGAAGCGACAGTGCTACCCACTTTGCCACCGTGCCACCCAAACGCTACAAATGAAATACCTTTTATAACTTAAATATTACATTACAAGTAGAGGGAATCCCTTAAATACAGAGTTCTTCTAAACCAAACTTGTCAAACCATGTCTTTATAGACCTTGCTTTGTGCACAAGGGCACATTCATGACGTATCAAATTAAAATCATTTAATTTAAAAGCATTTGTTGTATTTTTTATAATTGATTTTACAATGTACTTTGACCATATAGTATACGTTAGTACATGTAGGTTTAAAAGCATTATCTCAAAAGGCTACTGAAAAAAATTAAAACACTAATGGCACATAAGAGTTGTTCAATGCAAAATAAAAAATTATATTATGAAAAATTAAACCAAAATATTTTACCCAATATTAAAAATACACTATACATAAAACATGAAAAACTAATTCTTTGAGGCAGTTTTTTTTGCCAGAAAGTGGACAGAATAATAAAAAAGTCAGATTACCTTGAGATCATAGACCATCAGCCCGGAATTTGATTCATGGATGCAAAAAAGTGTTCTGATAATCCATCCAATCCAAACTGGTTTTAAAAAGGTTTATTATTACAGTGGTAACTTGAAACAACGTCAGTTGGTTCTGGGAGTGTCGTTGAGTTTAAAAGACGTTGAGTTTCAAGGTATTTTTTCCCATATGGATGTATGGGAAACCTGTTGATGCGTTCCGTGGTCCTGTGGAATTGCATATATTTTAGGCTTATGTATAATAATTGGGTTGTTTTCGACACTTATACACTGAAAATAACACAAATATGATATAAAAAACACAGAAATAAAAACTGATTCTTACAATTTCTCAGAAGCTCGAGCTGTAACACAAGTTTAAAAGTGAAACAGTGAAGAAAATCCAGATACATGTGGAGCTTTCAGAGTGAATCTGATGGTTATTCCACACAAATGCAGATTCGTCTCATATTCGCGCTTTGATGACGTTTTACCGCACCGCTCAAGCCGAGCGCTGAACAAAACGACTGTTCATTGTTAATTTGAAATTAAATAAATAAATGTTTTTTTTTTTTAAACAAACTGAACATGTTGAGTTTAAGGGAAACGTTGAGTTTAAGGGTACACATTTCTCGACGAAGGGCGTTGAGTTTCAAAGATTTTGAATTTAGGGGGCGCTGAATTACAAGGTACCACTGTATTATCATTAAATGCCATCAAGTCGATTTCAACTCCTGACAACCATATGGATGGTGTTTCTCAAAAGCATCCATCTTCTGAGTCTTCAGGTTTCTTAATGACTTAATGGTTCCTTAATGGTTCGTTGTTCGTCTAATTGTGTCCATCCGTCTTGTTGCTAGCTGTCCTCTTCCTCTTTTATCTTCAGCTTTTACAAGCTTATTAGTAATAGTATTTTCCAGTGAATTGGTTCTTCTCATAATGTGGCTTTAAATGAGAGGTTAGGTGTGATTTGGTTGAGGATTTGTTTGTCTTCTTTGCTGTCCAATTCTTCACCTGCAGTAAAGTAAGAAAGCATTGATATTCTTCCTGTTCCACTTTTTTATTGTCCTACTGCCTCATCCATAATGATCCACAGAGAAGAAAATACACTGAACGATTCTAATCTTTGTTTGGAGGGACAAATGTTTACATCTGAAGATATTTTCCAGTCCCTTTATTTATTTGCTGTTAATAATTGATCCAAGTAGACAAAAGCTGTCGACCACTTCTCCATTAATGGTAAAATTAGTGGTGTTTTCTTGTTGTCATGATGTTTGTTTTCTTCATATAGAGTTAAAGTCCTATCTTTTAACTCTGTTCTTTAACTTGTCTTATAAGGGCTTTCAGGTCTTCCTGATTTTCTGCTGTGTGTGCTGTGTCATCTGCATACCAAATGTTATTGATGTTTCTTCCACCAATCTTTACTCCTTAATCATCTTCCTCCGGTCCCGCTTCTCTCATTATATATTTATCATACAGGTTGAACAGGCGTGGTGACAGAATGCAGCCTTGTATAACTCCTTTGCTAATGTGGTACCAGTCTGTTGATTTTCAGTCATGACTGTGACTTGTTAATCAGTTTAGAGATTCCTCATGCTCTGAATGATGAGATGCTCTGGGTTTCCTAGCTTCCTGAGGTCATTATACACCGATCAACCATAACATTAAAACCACCTCCTTGTTTCTACATGTACTGTCCATTTTATCAGCTCCACTTACCATATAGGAGCACTTTGTAGTTCTACAATTACTGACTGTAGTCCATCTGTTTCTCTGCATGCTCTCCCAGGACCACCACAGAGTAGGTATTATTTAGGTGGTGGATGATTCTCAGCACTGCAGTGACACTGACATGGTGGTGGTGTGTTAGTGTGTGTTGTGCTGGTATGAGTGGATCAGACACAGCAGTGCTGCTGGAGTTTTTAAACACACTGTCCCTGCTGGACTGAGAATAGTCCACCAACCAAAAATAGCCAGCCAACAGCGCCGTAATGGCAGCGTCCTGTGAGCACTGATGAAGGTCTAGAAGATGACCAACTCAAACAGCAGCAATAGATGAGCGATCGTCTCTGACTTTACATCTACAAGGTGGACCAACTAGGTAGGAGTGTCTAACACAGTGGACAGTGAGTGGACACGCTATTTAAAAACTCCATCAGCGTTGCTGTTTCTGATCCACTTATACCAGCACAACACACACTAACACACCACCACCATGTCATTGTCACTGCAGTGCTGAGAATCGTCCACCACCTAAATAATACCTGCTCTGTGGTGGTCCTGTGGGGGTCCTGACCATTGAAGAACAGGGTGAAAGCAGGCTAAAAAAGTATGTAGAGAAACAGATGGACTACAGTCAGTAATTGTAGAACTACAAAGTGCTTCTATATGGTAAGTGGAGCTGATAACATAGACAGTGAGTATAGAAACAAGGAGGTGGTTTTAATGTTATGGCTGATCAGTGTATCTTGTTCCTTTGCTTTTTATGAATCTTGCTTGCATATCTGGTAGTTTCTGGGTTTGATCACCATTGATTGGCTTTCCAGATTGGTTGGCATCATTTGGTCAGCACTTTAACCGAATCTTCTTGTCTTAAAATATTTACATTTCGATGTTATTGATTCCTGTGGCTTTTTTGTAGTGATCTTAGTGCCTGTCAGACGGCATCTTCAAACACTGAAGTTTCTTCTATGTAGTTTAGATCAACAAAGGTGTTTTGATATCTTGTTCGTAGAAATCTTCTGTGTATTCCTTTCAATATTGTTTGATCATCTATCCATGGCCATACCATAGCATACTAGTTCTAGGTTGAAATGTATTTCTGATGTCACTTATACTCTGGGAAACAATTCTTGTTTTACACAGTTGTTTCTATATTTAATGTCTTTACAGTTTAGTTTACACTAAACTAGTTTACACTAGTATAAAAGCCACAATATAAAAGCCACCACTATAGAAATACAACACACCCTGTGAATGCTAAAGCTAACAATATGCTTAACTTGACAACAGTAATGAGCTAGTAAATAGTGCTAATGCAGGTGACGGGAGTATCACTTGTAACAATGCGAAATGCTAATGTTATGCTACAGCCTAAACTAATTGCTATGGTAGAGACGTAATACAGTATATTGCCAAATTACAGACTATATTAATTGCCATGCTACAGAATAATGTAATTAACAGAATTACATTACACTATGCAAAGAACAAAAAATACTAGTGTATAACTTCACCGATCAGGCATAACATTATGACCACCTTCCTAACTGACTGGTATGCGGCTATGCAGCCCCATACACAACAAACTGTGATGCACTGTGTATTCTGACACCTTTCTATCAGAACCATCATTAACTTCTTCAGCAATTTGATCTGCATTAGCTCGTCTGTTGGATTAGACCACACGGACCAGCCTTTGCTCCACACATCCATCAATGAGCCTTGGGTGGCCATGACCCTGTTGCTGGTTTACCATTATTCCTTCCTTGGACCACTTTTGATAGATACTGACCACTGCAGACCAGGAACACCCCACAAGAGCTGCAGTTTTGGAGATGCTCTGACCCAGCCGTCTAGCCATCACAATTTGGCCCTTGTCAAACTCACTCAAATCCTTAATTTTTCCTGCTTCTAACACATCAGCTTTGAGGATGAAATGTTCACTTGCTGCATAATATATCCCACCCACTAACAGGTGCCGTGATGAAGAGATAATCAGTGTTATTCACTTCACCTATGTCATAATGTTATGCCTCGTCAGTGTAAATTACTATTATAATTCACGAGGGAATAACAAGGAACTTAAATGCACAAAAGTAAATTCACAGTGAAAGGTGCAATGCTTTATAATAAATTATGAAACGGAAATGGTATTTGTAGCCGGCTTTTCGAAGAATGAGCATCAGGAGTCAAGACTTGAGTGAATTAAAGCACTGTGACTACACAGCTGAGGTTGGACTGTGAGCAGGGACTGATGAAAAATGGAGCTTCTACATGGCTTCTGTACTAGATTGGGAACTGGTAGAAATGGGGTTGCTTCAAGCTGTAATGTTAGAACATACCCAGCTGCTGTTTTAAGTTTTAACACTTAATCGCCTACCACCATACTGCTTTGTCTACTTTTTATTGTTTACACACTGCAGTGGCCCATTTATGTGCTCTTCCTGTTAATAGAGAAATAACAAAAGCCACCTTGGTGCTGAAGTAAGCAGAGATGTAGGAAAGGTAAGGAGAAACTTGAAGGACAGCTGCTGAATGACAGTGAGCCCTCTGCCTTGCCATTTTGGCTCGCAGATGGGGCACTGAGGCACAGGCAATTGATGTGTCAGTTACTCTTAATTGACAATCATCCTCTTTCCTGCACCTTGTAAGTGTTCATTCACTTAATGTTCGAGTTTTGTTCTTGTTCATTCTTGCAGGTGTGGGGCTTCATTTTGTGCTTCACAGTGAATTGGATCACTGTGAACATGCAGCTGAGGGTGGAACATTAAACAGGGACTGCTGGGAAATCGATTTTGTCCTTCCTGACAGCTCACTGGAATTTGTAAATTTGTTTACAGTACTAAAATCCTAGGGCAGTGCCAGAAAAAAAAACACATTTGCTCTATCTCCACCAATTCTGCCAAGGACAGTCACTGTAAACCTGTCAAATGTATGCTAACCTTTTTTTTTAATGCATTTTCTTCCCTTTTCCTCCCCCTTTAGCGCGTCCAATTGCCCAATTGCATCATGCTTCTTCTCTGCCTATGCCGATCCCTGCTCTGACCGAGGAGATCTAAGCTAACCCTCCGACACGTGGGCAGCAAGCCGCATGCATCTTATCACCCACACATTGACGAGTGTTGTGCCACCTAGCGTTGTGTACGGAGAGACACACCCTACGATCACTCCTTCCTCATCTCTGTGCAGGCGCCTCTAATCAGCCAGCAGAGGTTGTAATTGCACCAGTCTGACAGAGAGAGACCCATATCCGGCTTAGTCCCGCCCACCTGAACAATCGGCCAATCGTTGTTCATGTGGCCGCTCAGCCTTCAGCCGGCAAGGCAGAGCTGAGATTCGATACAATGTATTCGAGATCCCAGCCTGGTTGCAGCGTGTGTTTTTACCGCTGTGCCACCTGAGTGGCCAAATGTATGCTAACCTTTGACCTTAGCTGTAGATTTGATAATAGCTATGTTTGAGAAACAATCAAGGTTTGTCTTGCGCTTACTTATGTTTGTCTTGCAATTACTCATGTTTAAACTAAAATTTGCCACACATCAGCCACACTTTTAATTTACTATTAAAAGTATCTTGTAGATTGGTGAGGGCTACTACTCTGACCACTGAGGCATGACCAAGGCCTCCTGACAACAACATTGGCAGTTGTAAAGGTAAAATTGACGTATATGGTTTTAGATTTTAAGATGCATAAGTAGCCTAGTGGGTAGAGCTTTCAACTATCAATTGAACGGTTGAGAGTTCAAATCCCAGCTCTGCCATGCAGCCACTGTTGGGCCCTAAAGCAAGGCCCTTAACCCTCTCTGCTTCGTTGTACTGTACACATGTATATGTATGTACGACAAATAAAGGTGTTATATTCTAGAACTCCTTTGTGTTAGTTTTTCAATGCTTGGGCTTAAGAAAAAGCATATATTCCTAAGCTTTTAAAGTTGACATGCAAATAATAGGAGAAAAGTAAGTGTGCATGAGTCAGAGGAGTGAAATGACGCGCGGAGTCGAGAAATTCTTCTATCGTAAATGAAAAAAGCTCACCAGTTGAAAATGGTAGTGGCACTCAATCTGGAAATAATCAAAACCGCCAACCTCCGGGCCTTTAGGAACACTCTGAAGACATGAATAATTGACTGTTCACTGTAGTGCAGTATTCAGGGCAGGTCTCGGAGAGCTGTGGAGGTTCCAGGGGGACTCATTCTACAGTACATGCTGCATCCTCAGCTCTTCCTCCTCAGAGGCATCTTTCAGTACAATAGTGTTGATGCACTGTTGTTGGTTTCACTGCATTAATAGGAAATATCCCATCACAGTGCAGCACTATCCTGGGAGGAGAACTGCATTTACTGCTGTTTACTTCCTGCTGAACTCTGCTGAAAATAGTAGGTTATTACAGAAAGGTGAAGAGAAAGAGAAGATATAATTCTGGGACAAACTATGTGGACACAGAGAACGTGCGTGTGTGTATGTGTGTAAATATATAAATATAAATATATACTGACTAGGCATAACATTATGACCACTGACAGGTGAAGTGAATAAGACTGATTCTCTCTGGGTGGGATATATTAGGCAGCAAGTGAACTTTTTATCCTCAAAGTTGATGTGTTAGAAGCAGGAAAAATGGACATGCATAAGAATTTGAGCGAGTTTGACAAGGGCCAAATTGTGATGGCTAGACCACTGGGTGGTCCAAGGAACGAACAGTGGTAAATCGGTGACAGGGTCATGGGCGACCAAGGCTCATTGATGCACGTGGGGAGCGAAGGCTGGCCCATGTAGTGCGATCCAACAGACGAGCTACTGTAGTTTAAATAGCTGAAGAAGTTAATGCTGGTTCTAATAGAAAGGTGTCAGAATACACAGTGCATTACAGTTTGTTGTGTATGAGGCTGCATAGCCGCAGACCAGTCAGGGTGCCCATGCTGACCCATGTCCATCTCCAAAAGGCACGTAAGCATCGGAGCTGGACCCCGGAGCAATGAAAGAAGGTGGCCTGGTCTAATGAATCACGTTTTCTTTTACATCACATGGATCGCCGGGTTCGTGTGCGTCGCTTTCCTGGGGAACACATGGCACCAGGATGCACTATGGGAAGAAGGCAATCCGACGGAGGCAGTGTGATGCTTTGGGCAATGTTCTGCTGGGAAACCTTGGGTCCTGGCATCCATGTGGATGTTACTTTGACACGTACTACCTACCTAAGCATTGTTGCAGACCATGTACACCCTTTTATGGAAACGGTATTCCCTGATAGCTGTGGCCACTTTCAGCAGGATAATGCCCCCTGCCACAAAGCAAAAACGGTTCAGGAATGGTTTTAGGAGCACAACAACCAGTTTGAGGTGTTGACTTGGCCTCCAAATTCCCCAGATCTCAAGCCAATCGAGCATCTGTGGCGTTCAAGTGGCACAGCGTTGTAACATGCTAGCACGCCACTGTTTGAATAATTTATTAATTAATGCATTTATTGCAGGTAGCTTTGGTATAATCCTAATTATAAAAGCATTAACAAAAGAGTGCCAACATCGATATTTACAATTTGATAGATATAGCATTTGGATATTTACCCTTACTTCACTTATTCTTCCTTTCTGCGTCTGAAAATGAATATAGGGAAGAGCTGAGCAAAGCTCTTTTCCAAGCCAGTTTAATCAGATCCACTGGCAAAATCAAGAAGGAAACTTGCAAAAATGACAGGTTAATATGACAGCAACAAAAAATACTGGTAGGGACAATTTGGGACATGTCCCAACTGTCCATACTCAAATCTATGCTTACGGTATAGAGTTCTTGCAAGCATGCCTTATGTGTACAACGACCTTATTAACAACTAGTCGCAACTGCATTTCTCATACACAATGTGAAATGTAATAGAATTGAGCCTTATTTTGGGAAGAACTACAGAAACTTTACAGTTGTGGAATATGGTTATAATTTTCTTTTCATAATACACTGTGCATAGACATAAGCAGATTTAGCCCTCCAAATTATCTGTGCATCCTGTACTTTTCAGTTTAAGCAACAACAATGCTGAATGTGGCCACAGACTGGCCATTATTAAGATGAAATACATCATTAAGGCTGTGAATGGCCAGAAATGCACTCATTGTTATTGCTTTGTCTTCTGTTTCCCAGCTTAAGCACAGCTCAAAATGAGCAACATCTACGAGTCGGCGGCCAACACACTGGGCCTATTCAACAGCCCCTGCCTGGCCAAAGTAGAGCTGCGTGTGGCCTGCAAAGGTATCTCGGACAGGGATGCGCTGTCCAAACCAGACCCATGTGTGGTGCTTAAGATGCAGTCCCATGGACAGTGGTTTGAGGTAGGTGCCGATATTTTTGCTTTACTATTGCTGCTTAACAGTACAATACATCATATCATGGTTACTAATAGAGATTTCAGATCTTATGGTTCCCTGGTTGAGGACCTGTGTGTGTTTACCCTGGCATAACTGCACCTGTGACAGTTGGAGGTGTTCTTCAGAGGTTAAAATGTAATCATTAGACTGCTGAGATGCAAGTCTGAATCTGACCGAGCAAGCCTCTGCTGTGGCCTGCAGAAGAGATGGTTGCTTCACGGACAGTAGTGCTAAATAGTGGTACACAAACTGCTCTCTGCGTGACCTTGTCTGGCAGGTGAAAAGAAACAGTCAGTGACTGCAAGTGTTAATGGGGTTGCGTGATAGTGTGTGGCTCTTCAGAGTCAGGGTGGGGGTCTGCAGCGACAGACTGGGAGGTTAGGAGGAAAAAATGGAACAATGCAGAAATAACATTGCAAGAATGACTTCTAAAGGGCATATTAAGTATATTAATCAGGTACTTGCTGTTTAATTATTGAACTAGATAGTAAAAGAGTCAAAAACTGGCTTACAAACAAAAGAATGTGTGTTATGTCTCTTGAACCTTTATTAAATTATTTATTGTAAAACCCCAAATCAGAAAAAGTTGGGACAGTATGAAAAATGCAAATACTTTAACTTCATTGCAGACAGGATGAACCTGAGATATTTCATGTTTTATCTGCTTAATTTCATTTTATTTATTAATAAACATCCATTCTCGCATTTCAAGCCTGCATAACATTCCAAAAAAAGTTGGGACAGTAAAGCATTTACCACTTTGTAATGTTGCCATTCCTTTTCACCACACTTAAAAGACGTTTTGGCACCGAGGATACCAAGTGATTTAGTGCTTCAGCTTTTATTTTGTCCCATTCTTCCTGCATGCACGTCTTAAGATGTGCAACAGTACGGGGTCTTCACACATTCACTATTGGGGACAGGTCAGGACTGCAGGCAGGCCAGTCCAGTACCCATACCCTCTTCTTCCGCAGCCATGCCTTTGTAATGTGTGCAGCATGTGGTTTTGCATTGTCTTGTTGAAAAATGCATGGACGCCCCTGGAAAAGATGACGTCTTGAAGGTAGCATATGTTGCTCTAAGATCTCAATGTACTTTTCTGCATTAATGCTGCATCACAGAAGTGTAAATGATCTTTGCCAAGGGCACTGACACAGCCCCATACCATGACAGACCCTGGCTTTTGGTCTTTTTTGTCTTTGGTCCGGAGCACACGGCGTCCATTTTTTCTAAAAAAAGACCTGGAATGCTGATTCATCTGACCACAATACACGTTTCCACTGTGTGATGGTCCATCCTAGATGCCTCAGAGGCCAATAATTTTCTCGAGGAATTGTTGACAAACTGGAGATCATCTTTGCTCATCAAAGACTCAGCCTTTCCTGGATGTTGCTTTTGTACCAAACCATGATTACAATCACCTGTTGACATCACCTGTTTGGAATCACATCATTATTATTATTTTTTCACCTCATTACTAGCGTTAAATTGCCCCAGTCCCAACTTTTTTTTTAATGTGTTGCAGGCCTGAAATGTAGGAATGGAGGTATATTAACAAATGAAATGAAGTTGAGCAGATAAAACATGAAATATATTGGGTTCAAACTGTCTGCAATCAAATAAAAGTCAAAGTAAATATAAGGAACACTGTTTTTATTTTATTTGCATTTTCAATACTGTTCTAACCTTTTTTGATTTGAGGTTGTATTATGTAAAAATTAAAAATACATTTGATGCATGCAACATACTCTAAAAGATTGTGACAGTGTATGTTTACAACTGTGTTAGATTACTTTTTCTATTTACTACACTTTTTATTCATTTGGGAATTGAGTGATACTGATTTTTGCTGTTTTGCAAGTGAAATCTTCCCCCACTATTGCTTGATAAACAACTCCGGCTGCATATACATTCATTGTACCATGCATTTTTTATGGTAAACACACGTAAGCAGAATGGGGCTTAATATTGTCTTGCTGAAATAACCATGGGTCTCCCAGGAAAGGATGGCAGCTTGATGGCAGCATGTGTCTTTAAAATCCCAATTTACGCCTCTACGTCAAGTGTAATTTTAAACATATGCAAGTCATCCGTGCTGTAGGCACTGATGCATCCACGTACCACAATGGACGTTGGGAACCTCATGCCAATGAAAGTGTGGATGGTCTTTTTAAATTCATGCAGAAATTGTTTTTTTTCCAAAACGTAGGGAAATGTAAACCACATCTGACCACATCACACATCTTCAGTGTCAGTTAGTCTGTCTAACATATGCTTGGTCTCAGAGAACTGCATAGAATTGATGCATGGGTTTCTTTTTGATGGACTGTCTTAAGTGACAGGGGTTTTCTGAAATACTTCTGAGCGCACATTGCTTTATCTTAGTCCTTAAAGGTCACACGCATTCATCAGTTGTTTCTGGCCTTGCCCTGCATGAACTGACATTTCTCTGGATTCTATAAATACTTTTTACAATATTACATGTAGTAGATGGTTAAAGGTGGTTTATGTGGTAAGACACAACCTATTTTTGCTTGCACAGGCTGGGGCTTTGGAGAATCCTCCTTGTATACCCAACCATCATTATACCTTCACCTGTTACTAATTCACCTGGTTATTGTGGAATGTTTGGAAATGCTGTAACTTAAATATTCTATAATCTTTTCATTCTTATTTTGTCCTGTCCCAACTTTTTGAATGTGCTGCAGTCATTAGCTTTGCTCACACTTACCAGATACAATCAAGTTGATCAGCCAAAAAAGCCATTTATTTGTTCTTGTTACAGTTAAATTAAGGTCAAAGTGAAATAAATTACGAATTATTATAACTTTTTCACTACATTATTGATTACATGGAGATTCACCCGAAAGAAGCCCCGAATATTCTGTTATAGCTCCCGTTAGGATAAAGCAATGTGAACCAAAAAAATACGCTACATACCTTGATGTATGTGTGATCAATTGCATTACATGGGATGTTGGAAATGATCTCTGTTTTCTGCCAGACACATTTTGACACGATGCTCCATGTTCTTGAACATATTTAGTCCAGGTTCCATACCATCTTCTGAGTAACACTCTTTGAGAGTACGTCTTGAACACCATATTTCTTCCTAAATTCACGGCACCCTGACTGGTCTGCAACTATGCAGCCCCATACGCAACAAACTGTGATGCACCATGTATTCTGATACCTTTCTATCAGAACCAGCATTAACTTCTTCAGCAATTTGAGCTACAGTAGCTCGTCTGTTGGATCGGACCACACGGGCCAGCCTTCACTCCCCACGTGCATCAATGAGCCTTGGCTGCCTATGATCCTGTTGCCGGTTTACCACTGTTCCTTTCTTGGACCACTTTTGATAGATACTGACCACTGCAGACTGGGAACACCCCACAAGAGCTGCAGTTTTGGAGATGCTCTGACCCAGTCATCTAGCTATAACAATTTGGCTCGTCAAACTCGCTCAAATCCTTTCACTTACCCATTTTTCCTGCTTCTAACATCAACTTTGAGGATGAAATGTTCACTTGCTGCCTAATATATCCCACCCACTAACAGGTGCCGTGATGAAGAGATAATCAGTGTTATTCACGTCACCTGTCAGTGGTCATAATGTTATGCCTGGTCGGTGTATAATGCCCCTGATGTAAATTACTAGTGTAAATACAGTGCCAGTACTCTTCTCATGTGAATCATCTTCCTAGCACTAGCGTACGCTGCAAGTAGTGAAGCTGTTAGTTTAAATACATCTTTGCAATTACAAGTTGGCATGTTTCCTTTGTGTCCATCTGGGTTTCCTTAATGTACTACAGCTGTAACGGGTTAAATTGGGCCAGGTTACAGAATCTTGCTTCATCTGCCATTCCAGTTATAATAATAATAACCTAGGGCAGAAGGGGCAAAGTGGTGCAGATGATTGATCTGTTGGTTTCGCTTAAACTGAGAATCACCTGCAGTTCTTTAAAGCGTTAATTTGAACCAAGTAAAAGTGTTTCTATATATTCCGGTTTCAAGCTCCTTTGCTCCTTGCAAGTTCCTTTGTCTGGGAAACTTGCTTTTTCCTGGAATAGTGATGCTGGGCTCAGTCAAATTCCTTTGACACTTTCATCTTTTTCACAATTCCAGAATTTCCCTCAGGATAAATAGAGTACCTATCTATCTTTCGATCTATCTATCCATCCATCCATCCATCCGGAAACTTACAACTTTACAACATTTTTGGGCAGTACAGCATATCCTTCCTGGATGAGCGAGCCGCCATAGAGGGCCTCAGTGAGAAGGGCCTTTTCTGGAGCGCACTCCAACTGCAACTTGCCAGCTCACTCAGCAACTGCCGTTACAAGGTGCATCTTGATGACATCATTAACATGTGCCACTGATCTACAACTCATCTGCAACAGCCATTCAGAAATTAAAACACTGATCTACTTACACTTTTAGCATTTAAAAAAATCATCTATTACTGCCACAACTAAAAAACACTGTTTAAACACAATAAAAATCACTTTATAAATGATAAATTGCTCACCTGAGATTAAAAAAAATCTATCTTTTCCCGGCTTGGAGATCTCTCACATCCTCAACGATTAATCCATTAGTGTTATGAAATAAAACAAACTACACCGTTTCCCGTTTAGCCACAGATGTCCTCTTCAAAATCCAGCAGGGTTTAATCCTCTAAAAACATCACAGAACTTCACAGTCCATCATGTTTGATTAACATCCACATCTTCCAATTGTAGACACTTTGGAAGACACGCCGTAAAGTGAGATGTGTCACATGAACAATGGCTTGAACTTAAGTGAAACCAAAAATGCTGCTAAATGTTTTGTGTGTAAAAGTTAAAATAAAAACAGCAGCTTTGTATAAGTGTGATGTTGTAGGTTCTGTATTTATTCCTTTAGAATATTTGTTTCACAGTCTGAGCATTGTTATTTAGATAGCTAGTTTAACCATGGTGCATTCCGACATGTATTATTACTGCTTAGTTGTTTGAGAGGAGAAATGACGGTATCGGATTGGTATCGGTATCGGCAGATACTCAATTTGCAGTAGTGTAGCGTCGGCACAGGCTTTACCCAGAAAGCCTTGCGGCAGTGGTGTCTAAGCTCACCGTAGCCGTGTATCCCGTTGTTGAGAGTGGGGTGGCTGCGGTGAGGGTTGGGTAAGTAGCTTATATGTTTGTCTGTTGTATGAATGTATGTGTGTATGAATGGGCGTCTGTCCCTAAACCACTGAGTGAACTGCCAAAGGCAGCTCACTCGCGGCCCTGACGCTATCCTTCCTGCTCGCCGGCGCCACGTTGGTGTCAGAAGTGGGATTGTGGCATTTGGGTGGCTCTGGTGGTATAGTGGGCCAATATGTCCGGTCTGTCTGAGTGCGCTAGCCCAGGTGGCTGTAGGGGCAGGGTGCCCGGTCCAGCAGTGGGTGGAAGAGCGGCTCGGCAGTGTAATGGGGTGCGGTCTGGCCGAGGAGCCACCCAGTGGACGCTGGTGAGTAGGTCACCGGGATGGTTGACCATTAGGGAGGGGGCAGTGTAGCGTCGGCACAGGCTTTACCCAGAAAGCCTTGCGGCAGTGGTGTCTAAGCTCACCGTAGCCGTGTATCCCGTTGTTGAGAGTGGGGTGGCTGTGGTGAGGGTTGGGTAAGTAGCTTATATGTTTGTCTGTTGTATGAATGTATGTGTGTATGAATGGGTGTCTGTCCCTAAACCACTGAGTGAACTGCCAAAGGCAGCTGACGCTATCCTTTCTGCTCGCTGGCGCCACAGTATTGTATCGGACATAAGTGGTATCGAGCCAGCCCTAGTTACAACAGTGTCCAACCACCTTACAAAAATGCAGAAACTTAAGTGACTGATTAAGATCAAGCAAAAAATAAAGATTAATGAATAGTTGATTGAATAGAATTGGGTATCCGATGTGAAAATAGTGTTTGATACAATCCTCTATTATATTAATTTACCATGACTGATTGTCTGATACATTGTTGTTGAGTAGGTGTAAAATTCTGTAGAAATACCAGTTGCGTTAACTTCTTGACCTTTTTGACTCTGGGTCATTACCTGTTTTAACAACTTATGTAATGTACTGTTTCAGAAAAATCATTTTCTTTGCTCTAGTAAATAATTTATTGCCGCTCAGGTGGCGCAGCGGTAAAAACACACGCTGCAACCAGAGCTGGATCTAATATACATCGTATCGAACCTCAGCTCTGCCTTGCCGGCTGAAGGCTGAGTGGCCACATGAACAATTGGCCAGATGTTCAGATGGCCAGTTGTTCAGATGGGCGGGACTAAGCCAGATATGGGTCTCTCTCTGTCAGACTGGTGCAATTACGACCTCTGCTGGCTTAATAGGGGCGCCTACACAGAGATGAGGAAACAGTGCTCTTAGGGTGTGTCTCTCCATACACAATGCTAGGTGGCACAACACTCATCAATGTGTGGGTGATAAGATGCATATGGCTTGCTGCCCACGTGTCGGAGGGGGCGTTAGCTTAGATCTCCTCGGTCAGAGCAGGGATCGGCATAGGCAGAGAGGAAGCATGATGCAATTGGGCAATTGGACACGCTAAAAAGGGGGGGAGAAAAAGGGGAGAAAATGCATAAATTAAAAAATAATACAAATAATTTTTTGAAATATTGTTAATTGCATGATTATTATTAGTAGTAGTAGTATTTATTTTTTATTTGTGTAATTAGCATCATTGTTCAGTTACAACATTATTGTTAGTGCAAAATATGACACGACTCTAAAACAAAGCATATTGTACTGGACTATCTGATAAAAAAAAAGATATATGCAAATTAAATGATCTATTTCTACTACCCTTTTTTTCTGAAAGATATAAATCTTTTTCTTTGCCCGTCTGTAGCTTCTTTCCTTCCTCCACCCACTTCTTGCCATCTCTTGCTCTAATTAAAAAGTAATACCTAGCACTGACATCTCCAGTACATATCTGCTTGCTCTTACTGGCTCTCCTGGGCTTCCTCTCTTTTTCTCATTGCTTGCATGTATCGTGTTACATGGTATGATGAAGCCGAAGTCAGACTGGCATAGTCGAGGTATTTTGAAACCCAGTCCGGATATGTTGTGGAGCTATTTAATACGGTAATGTATAGAGGTCAACCTTTTTGATCTATAAGCTAAGTGTCAATACCAGAAGTCCCAGTGTGAAAAAAAACAGTGCACAAAATCAATGCATGGGAAAGTAATGCGAATGAAGGGCTCCCACTGATGGTGAATGTAGCCCCCTCCCACAGCTTAATCTATACCCAGATGGTCAGCTTAAAACAGTCATTGGTTACATCTGTGATTGTGCTGAGCACACTGGGCTAAAGCTTCTGTAGATCCATTTGAGATTTTACAGTAATAACAAAATTAACACTTAATCAATATTACAAATCAATATATGCAGCAATGACCTAAGCCTTAATGGGTTTATGAAAATTAAATCAATGACATGTGGCTTCAAACAATCGAGAGCATCTTTGAGACTTTAAAACTCCAATTAATTGCAATTAATTGCAAAGCACTATGCATCCTCAGGAGAACGGTCTGTGCTGATGGGAGAGGTTGTGGTTTGTGATTGGAATTACTTGCTTGAACGTATTGCAGTAAGAAGATCGAACATGTTTTGATTCTCCTCAGTCAATATAGATCAAGTAACATCTGAACAACGGTGGACACAACATTGCAAGTATCACTGTTAGCCTGGCTGGTCTTCATCTCCTCGTCTTCATTTGTTTTAGACAAATACATAAAAATAATAACCATTTTTAAACACTTTGATTAATCATTTACATTCCAGGCTGGAAAAAAGTAGTGCTCAGTTTAGGCACCATGCCCTAATCAAAACCAATTTTGTTAGACCTTAGGGGAATGCCATGAATTGTAATTTAAAAAAAGACCTGAATGGTAACCTGTAGTCTCTTAAACAAAACTCTTAAAGTCTTTGATTAGTATTAAGTTCCTGTCAGCTTGAGACAGTCTGGCCATTCATTATTTAATTTGGATTCTATGCAAACTGGGAAGACAATCTAAAAGTCATTATGTTTTATGATTAGGGTCCTACTAAAGTCACGTCAATATGTGCTTTATTTCGCTTACCTCGTTTTTCAAAAATCACAGATTTTATGGATTTGTAAACAAACGTGGCACATTTCATGGCAGTCATTAAATAACACTCATAAATTAAACGATACAATCAGTGAAAGCTACAATATACTGCACAGCCTACCTTAATGGATACGGAAATACTCATCCATGTTTTCACATACACCCCTCTGTGTCTACAGAATCGGTTGACAGTTTTCCAAAGAAAGAAACTGCACATAGACCAATTTTCAGGGGCATAATACTTTACTGGCTTGTTCTTTTGAGTACAGACTACAGAGAGATGTTCACGTGTGTAGAGAAGCACACTTTTTCATTGATTATGGAATTCCCAAGAGAACAAAATGCACTCAATACATAAACACATACATCAAACATTATCGGCGCATTACACCACAGAAAAGTCTGTTACACTAACATAATTATTATAATTTTTTATTTTCTTTATGCATTTTCTCCCTTTTTAGCACGTCCAATTGCCCAATTGCATCATGCCTCCTCTCCACCAATGCCGATCTCTGCTCTGATTGAGGAGATCGAAGCTAACCCACGCCCGACACGTGGGCAGCATGCCTTATGCATCTTATCACCTACGCTTTGATGAGTGCAGTGCAGCTTAGCTGCGTGTACGGAGGGACACACCCTAAGAGCACTCTTTTCTCATCTGAAAAGGCCAATCGTTGTTCATGTGGCCGCTCAGCCTCGGCCGGCATGCAGAGCTGAGATTCGATACGATGTATTTGAGATCCCAGCTCTGGTTCCAGCGTGTGTTTTTACCGCTGCGCCACCTAAGCGGCTACACTAACGTAATTATGATGCCATACAATGCTGATGATTGCTAGGACTGCCACAAGTTGCGTCTCATGTTTTATACAGTATGCGATTGAAAAATTTTAAGTTTCTAAACACAAGCTTTACATTTAGAATTTCATAGCAAATTGCATATTTGGTAGGTAGGGCCTTATTTATAATGTAATAAAACTAACCTGTCACTTGTTTAATACCAGCTTCCTTTTTTCAATTAGAGTTCAAGAGAGGCTTTATTGTCATTTTAGCTATATACAAGTACATATTGAAACGAAACAACATTCCTCCAGGACGTTTCTAATCTAAAAAAGTATGTGATATAGTGGAAGGGGTATAGTGGTGCAGCATATATTGTGGGTGCATAGTAATATGAGTCCTGGGAACCTGGATTCTAACCTATTCTCTGGTCAATGTCTGACATAGTTGTTCCTGTGTGTTTTCTCTGGGTAAAAACATCCAGATGATGAACTGGATGCTAGTGTTTTGCACTAGGCCCGACAGATCCTAAGCCCTGCTTGGATGTATTCCTGCTTTGAGGCCACTGTTTCCATGTCACAGCAGACCCACTGCGACCCGGATAATGAGGTTTAGGTGGATAAAAAAAAATGTATATATATAATTTAAAAAAGTTATGAATGGTCTCTTATATACACTGATCAGCCATAACATTAAAACTGCCTCATTGTTTCTACACTCACTGTCCATTTTATCAGCTCCACTTACCATATAGAAGCACTTTGTAGTTCTACAATTACTGACTGTAGTCCATCTGCTTCTCTACATACTTTTTTTTTTTAGCCTGCTTTCACCCTGTTCTTCAATGGTCAGGACCCCCACAGGACCACTACAGAGCAGGTACTATTTGGGTGTTGGATTGCTCATCTATAGCTGCTGTTTGAGTTGGTCATCTTCTAGACCTTCATCAGTGGTCACAGGACGCTGCCCACGGGACGCTGTTGGCTGGATATATTTTTGGTTGGTGGACTATTCTCAGTCCAGCAGTGACAGTGAGGTGTTTAAAAACTCCAGCAGCGATGCTGTGTCTGATCCACTCATACCAGCACAACACACACTAACACACAACCACCATGTCATTGTCACTGCAGTGCTGAGAATGATCCTGCACCCAAATAATACCTACTCTGTAGTGGTCCTGGGAGAGTCCTGACCATTGAAGAGCAGCATAAAAGAGGGGTAACAAAGCATGCAAAGAAACAAATGGACTACAGTCAGTAATTGTAGAACTATAAAGTGCTTCTATACGGTGTATAAGCTTACAGTGTGAATATTAGCGAGTCAGTATGTGTGCATGTGTGTGCCTGATTTCAGATACAGAGGCTGAACGCTAAGTGAAATGAAACCAATAAAAAAGGAAGCCTTCTCACGTAACAGAAAAGCTTTTCTTTCACCTCTGCTATAATGTGCCTTTTGAACATTCTCTAATAACATTCAGACTAGACAGGCCCCTAGAGATTAGAGTAAAGAAGTGGGTGTTAAAGAGTTTCAGGGTTTATATCTTCATATCAGTGTGGGTTATCTTTAGGGACTCTCTAAAGAAACTTATTTAGGCTGCTCAACTTTTTGCATCTTTAATTGTGTAGTGAATATACAACCCCAAATCAGAAAAAGTTGGGACAGCATGGTAAATGCAAATAATAAAAAACACACAGAGTTTCTTACATTCACTTTGACTTTTATTTGATTGCAGACAGGATGAACCTGAGATATTTCATGTTTTATCTGCTCAACTTCATTTCATTAATAAATGAATTAATAAATTTCATTTATTAATAAACATCCATTCCTGCATTTCAGGCCTGCAACACTTTCCAAAAAAAGTTGGGACAGTAAAGCATTTACCACTTTGTAATGTTGCCATTCCTTTTCACCACACTTAAAAGACGTTTTGGCACCGAGGAGACCAAGTGATTTAGTGTTTCAGCTTTTATTTTGTCCCATTCTTCGCATTTTTCCTTTCTAACTTCTCCACACATTCTCTGTTGGGGACAGGTCAGGACTGCAGACAGGCCAGTCCAGTACCCTCTTCTTTCGCAGCCATGCCTTTTTAATGTGTGCAGCATGTGGTTTTGCATTGTCTTGTTGAAAAATGCATGAACGTCCCTGGAAAAGATGACGTCTTGAAGGCAGCATATGTTGCTCAAAGATTTTAATGTACTTTTCTGCATTAATGCTGCCATCACAGAAGTGTAAATGACCTTTGCCAAGGGCACTGACACAACCTCATACCATGACAGACCCTGGCTTTTGGACTTGTTGCTGATAACAGTCTGATAACGTCTTTGGTCTGGAGCACACACCGTCCATTTTTGCCATGAAAAGGTGTAAAATCCCGAAATGCTGATTGATTTAACCACAATACACATTTTCACTGTATGATGGTCCATCCTAGATGCCTCCGAGCCCAGAGAAGTCAACGTTGCTACTGGACATGGTTAACATAAGGCTTCTTTTTTTGCACAGTAAAGTTTTAAGTGGCATTTGTGCGTGTAACTCTGTATAGTAGTGTTGTTATTCCTGTTTGGAATCACATCATTATTTATTTTTTCACCTCATTACTAGCCCTAAATTGCCCCAGTCCCAATTTTTTTTTGGAATGTGTTGCAGGCCTGAAATGCAGGAATGGAGGGATATTAACAAATGAAATGAATTTGACCAGACAAAACATGAAATATCTCAGGTTCAAACTGTCTGCAATCAAATAAAAGTCAAAGTAAATGTAAGGAACACTGTGTTTTTATTTTATTTGCATTTTCCGTACTGTCCCAACTTTTTCTGATTCGGAGTTTTTTCAAATGGATATAATTTTTTTGGGTATTTTTTACCCATTAATCAAAACTTAATCACCAAAGTTCTAGATTTTAGGGCTTGTTTTCAATTTAATTTTTAATAAATCTTTGACTCTACAAACACTTTTCACTTTGTCATTATGAGTGGTTACGTGTAGATTGGTATAGTGCCCTATGATGGATTGACATATTATTGCCCTGCACCCAGTGTTTCTAGGCAGTGCAGAACAGAATAAATAAATGAATGTATTACCTTTATCTTTGCGATGTAGTGTGACTGAGACTGTTCTCTTCAGTTAAACTTGGTGTGTCAGTATTGCTAGTGAGTTAACTGCAGATGAGAGTAGTGCTATAATCAACCATTTGTTTATTTTTCAGGTGGACCGGACAGAGGTTATTCGCAGCAGCATTAGCCCTGTGTTCTCCAAGGTATTTACAGTGGACTATTACTTTGAGGAGGTCCAGCGTCTGCGCTTTGAACTGCACGACATCAGCAGCAACCACAATGGACTCAAAGAAACTGATTTTCTGGGAGCCATGGAGTGCACACTTGGACAGGTTGGACTAATTTGTAAAGCTAGAGGGCTCTGAAGTGTATACACTATATTGCCAAAAGTATTCACTCACCCATCCAAATAGTTAAATTCAGGTGTTCCAATCACTTCCATGGCCACAGGTGTATAAAACCAAGCACCTCAGCATGCAGACTGCTTCTACAAACATTTGTGAAAGACTCTCAGGAGCTCAGTGAAGTCCAGTCGTGAAATTTCCTCGCTACTAAATATTCCACAGTCGACTGTAAGTGCCATTATAACAAAGTGGAAGCGATTGGGAACGACAGCAACTCGGCCACGAAGTGGTAGCCATGTAAAATGACAGAGCGGGTTCAGCGGATGCTGAGGGGCATAGTGCACAGAGGTCACCAACTTTCTGCAGAGTCAATCACTACAGACCTCCAAATTTCATGTGGCCTTCAGCTTAGCTCAAGAACAGTGCGTAGAGAGCTTCATGGAATGGGTTTCCATGGCTGAGCAGCTGCATCCAAGCCTTACATCACCAAGCGCAATGCAAAGCGTCAGATGCAGTGGTGTAAAGCACAACGCCACTGGACTCTAAAGCAGTGGAGACGTGTTCTCTGGAGTGACGAATCACACTTCTCCATCTGGCAATCGGATGGACGAGTCTGGGTTTGGCGGTTGCCAGGAGAACGGTACTTGTCTGACGTGCCAAGTGTAAAGTTTGGTGGAGGGGGGATTATGGTGTGGGGTTGTTTTTCAGGAGTTGGGCTCGGCCCCTTAGTTCCAGTGAAAGGAACTCTTAATGCTTCAGTATACCAAGAGATTTTGGACAATTTTATGCTCCCAACTTTGTGGGAACAGTTTGGGGATGGCCCCTTCCTGTTCCAACATGACTGCGCACCAGTGCACAAAGCAAGGTCCATAAAGACATGGGGAAGCGAGTTTGGTGTCCTGACCTCAACCCGATAGAACACCTTTGGGATGAATTAGACCTTCTTGTCCAACATCAGTGTCTGACCTCACAAATGCGCTTCTGGAACAATGGTCAAGAATTCCCATAAACACACTCCTAAACCTTGTGGAAAGCCTTCCCAGAAGAGTTGAAGCTGTTATAGCTGCAAAGGGTGGGCCGACATCATATTAAACCCTATGGATTAAGAATGGGACGTCACTCAAGTTCATATGCGTGTGAAGGCAGACGAGCGAATACTTTTGGCAATATAGTGTAGATAGTTTAGTTTAAATAACAATTCAAATAAAAACGACCATGTCAAGACCATGACCTTCCATTCCTTTATTTATTTAGGGTTGGTGATCATGGTTGGCCCATACAGAAATGCTTGAATTTACTGTTTGTAAGGAGTTTGGCAAGCTGTGTTCTTGTCCACATGGGGTATATTCAGCTTAGGATTTTTTTCCAAATAAAAGAAAAAAGAATAACAAAAGAGCAGTTTGCTTTGAACCAAATAAACAGAGACAAGTCAGAGTAAAAGTAAAGTCCAAATTCAAAGCCCAAAGCTCCTCGATACGTGAGCAGTAGCCGACTGCATTTTTTCACCTGCACCAGCCGAGTTTACATGCGAATCAGCCCTATGTACGGAGAGCCACACCCTGATCAGCATTTGTCCTCTACTCTGTGCAGAAGCAATCAATCAGCCACCAGAGGTTGTAATTGCATTAGTTATGCGGTCCCTTTCCGGCTCCCTAACCCTGTATGAACAACAGCCAATCGTTGTTCATATAGCCGCCCAGCCCAGCCGGATGGCAGAGCTGAGATTCGATACGATGTATTCAAAATCCCAGCTCTGGTGTGCTAGCGTATTTTACCGCTGCACCACCTGAGCGGCTTTAAATTGAGTTTTAACTAAAAGCTGTCTGTTGGCCGAGATTGGTTGAAAAGACCTGCATGAAGAATCTAACAAACCAGAAGGCAGCCGTCTGTACACCTTATTTTTGACTTTTTTTATTATTATAATTATTTATGCATTTTCTCCCTTTTTCTCCTGATTTAGTGTAGTCAATTTGTTTTCTGTGGATCCCTATTTTCATTCGAGAAGGGTATATTTGCTGCTCATGTGTCCTCCGACGTGCTTCTGCACAGACGCCTCTATCAGCTAACCGGGGTCCTTACACAGCATTTGAAGACCTCACCCACATAGTTCGGTCATTTCCCCAACCCAGCAGACATGTTGGCCAATTTGTGTCTGCTGTAGTCACTGCCAGAGTTGTGCCGAGACTTCAGAATCTCGACGCTGGTGTGCTAGCGGAATATCCCGTTGCGCCACCTGGGCTGGTTTTGGCTTTTATGAGAATTTGTCAGATACAACTGGACTAAAGACTTTGGACTAATAGCTATGTTACCGGCCTGGTTTTGCGCCAACAGACACCAGTGGCTGTGTCTGAATGGGGGAGGGCTGCATAATTTGTCCACTGCAACAGCAACTCTTTGTATCTGGAAGAGGCACTGGCATCCCTGATAAAGTGCACCTCCTTGTTTATACCGCCACATGAGTTCTTTAGAGTTATGTTTTTACCCTGCATAATACAGATGCATTAATATCACGTGGCTCGGTGGGTAGCACGGTCTCCTCACAGCAAGAAGATCATGGGTTCAATTCCCAAGTTGGGCAATCTGGGTCCTTTTTGTGTGGGTTTCCTCTGGGAGCTTTGGTTTCCTCCCACAGTCCAAAGACATGCAGCCAGGTTAATTGGAAATACAGAATTGTCCTGGGTGTTAGTGTGTATCAGTGTTTGTGTAAGAAAGAGAATGGGTTTGCTCTGTGATGGACAGGCGACCTGTCCAGGATGTTACCCATCTTTCGCCCAGTGAATGGCATTCACCACAATCCTGGCCAGGATAAAGTGGTGGTAAAACAGACAGTAAATGAATGGATGAACATTTAAATGTGACTCTTGTCTTGAATTCCATTTTTCAGCTTTCTTTTTTTCTGAACAGATTGTGTCTCAGAGAAAACTATCAAAACCTTTACTGAAACAGGGCAACTCAGCAGGCAAGTCGTCTATAACGGTAAGAGCAAAGCAAACAATTACATTCTTCTATACAGTACACACATGATAAGTCAGCCACACCTTGGGAGCTAGTTTTATAACAATCTGCTGCTTCTCTCTGATGGTACAGCTGACAGCGGAGGAATTATCAGGCAATGATGACTATGTGGAGCTTGCCTTCAGTGCCAAGAAGCTTGACGACAAGGTATAAAAACTTCAGAACTTTAATAACTGATTGCAGATTTGATCCTTATCTATTTCTGTTGCCTGGACTCACACTGGTTTTCTCCAGGGGGTTCAGTGACCTCCTACATCCCAATAATATACAACTCCAAATCAGAAAAAGTTGGGACAGCATGGAAAATGCAAATAATAAAAAAACAGAGTTTCTTACATTTACTTTTATTTCATTGCACACAGGATGAACCTGAGATATTTCATGTTTTGTCTCGTCAACTTCATTTCATTTATTAATAAACATCCATTCCTGCATTTCAGGTCTGCAACACATTCCAAAAAAAGTTGGGAGAGTAAAGCATTTACCACTTTGTAATGTTGCCATTTCTTTTCACCACACGTCTTAAGATGTGCAACAGTACGGGGTCGTCGTTGTTGCAATTTTTGTTTCAAAATTCTCCACACATTCTCTATTGGGGACAGATCAGGACTGCAGGCAGGCCAGTCCAGTACGTAAAAAAATGCATGGACGTCACTGGAAAAGATGACGTCTTGAAGGCAGAATATGTTGCTCCGCGATCTCAATGCCAAGGGCACTGACATAGCCCCATACCATGACAGACCCTGGCTTTTGGACTTGTTGCTGATGTGTGGATGTTTTTTTGTCTTTGGTCCGGAGCACAGCGTCCATTTTTTCCAAAACAGACCTGGATGCTGATTAATCTGACCACAGTACACGTTTCCACTGTGTGATGATCCATCCTAGATGCCTCCGAGCCCAGAAAAGTCGACGCCACTTCTGAACCTGGTTAACATAAGGCTTCTTTTTTGCACAGTAAAGTTTTAAGTGGCATTTGTGCATGTAACTCTGTATTGTAATGCTTGACAAAGGTTTGCCAAAGTAATCCCTCACCCATGTGGTTATATCAGCTATTGTTGAGTGGCGGTTCTTGATGCAGTGCCGTCTGAGGGATTGAAAATCACGGGCGTTTAGCTTTAGCTTACACACTTGGCCTTTATGCACTGAAATTCCTCCCGACTCCTTGAATCGTTTAATGATATTAAGCAACGTAGAGGGAGAAATATGCCTCTACAGGTATTTTAACAAATGAAATGAAGTTGAGCAGACAAAACATGAAATATCTTGGGTTCAAACTGTCTGCAATCAAATGAAAGTCAAAGTAAATGTAAGGAACACTGCATTTTGATTTTATTTACATTTTCCATACTGTCCCAACTTTTTCTGATTTGGGGTTGTACCATTAGGTGAACTGGCTACTCCTTAATACCTTTAGGTGTGAATCGGTCAGTATATGGCAAAAAAGTACAAGTACTGACCATAAGCTTCTTAAATGTTTACACCTAAAACCATGGCCCATAAAAAAAATTGACCGCTAAAGTGGTTCTGTGAAAATGTGTGTCCATTCAATCGAAAAAAAAAAAAGCATTTTTGAGTTCAGGAACTGATGCTGGACAAGATTGACCAGCATACTATCAGTGTTCCAATTTATCCCAAATGTGTTTAATGGGATTGAGTTAGGGGTTATGTGCAAGCAATGCAGTTGCTCCACACCTAACTCTTCAAGCTTTACCCGGCAATCTCTGCAGCAGATGATTTTCACTGCAGAAAATGAGTAAAAATAGAGAACGCTTTTAACTCTTTACTTTTCTGTTCTTTTGGACTGAAGATTATGCAATTTATATCATACAACAGTTGACATTATACTTCTCATTATCTCTTTTTTAGGATTTTTTTAGCAAATCAGATCCATTTCTGGAAATCTTCAGAGTCAATGATGATGGTACTGGATCTCTTGTGCACAGAACTGAGGTATGTTTCACAAGAAGTACAAAAACACAGCTTTTAACCAAAACAAGGGTTTTTCAAAAAGTTTCCACACTTTTTTAAACTATTTGAGAATTTCAAAAACAAATGACATCACTTTTCTACACAGTCACCTTCCGATGCATTTTTCTAGCATTGTACCAACTTTTTAATGCCATCAGCAAAAAATTTTTTTGGTTGAGTGCGTAGGCACCGATGCACCGCTGCTTTCACATCATCATCAGGGCGTAGCCTAGCGGTTAAGGTACTGGACTAGTAATTAGAAGGTCGCTGGTTCAAGCCTCGCCACTGCCAGGTTGCCACTGTTGGGCCCTTAAGCAAGGCCCTTAACCCTCAATTGCTCAGACTGTATACTGTAACTGTAATGTAAGTCGCTTTGGATAAAAGGCATCTGCTAAATGCCAAAAATGTAAATCATCACATGAAAATCTTCTTCCCCTTAGAGCTTCTGGGAGTGGTCCAAAAAGGTGGAAATCAGATGGCGCTAAATCCGGACTATAAGCTCTCGGACACGACCAATTACTACTAGGAATGTAACGATACACTCTACCCACGATGCGATGCGATTCGATTCGATTCGATGATACTGGGTTCACGATACAATTTTTCCCCGATTTTTAAACTGAAAATAAAGACAAATGATGACAGTTTCCTTTTTGTCTATAAAACTGTATTTGTGCTTATCTTTTATTCATCTAAATAATCTTTTATTTCTGACGTAGGTACAAACTATGCAAAACAATTTTGAATTACGCCCAATTTGGCTGAAAAACCCTGAATCTGGCAAGCAGGCGTATAGCGCCAGTGACGTAAATCAGGCGAGGTGTATAGAGCCAGTGCCCTCTGCTGTTTAAATCGTCATGTCAAATTGATTTGAATCATGGAATTTTTAAATCGGTTATTAACTGTCTTGTGGTGTATCGTTAATCCCTAATTACTACTCCTCCCGCCCTCACCATTTCCAACGGAAATATAAAAGTGCAGAAACTTTTTGAAGATCCCTCATATAAATGGCAGTCATGTAATTAATGTTGCCAATATTGTGTTTACAGACAATCATGAACAATTTAAACCCTGTGTGGAAATCGTTTAAAGTGTCACTAAACACTCTTTGTAGTGGCGATCAAGAGCGAGAGCTAAAGGTAAGTGTAACCCCTCCCTAACGGCACCTAATAAAATTAGGGGGCGTACATCTCAATAAATATTTTAATGTCTGCAGTGTAAATGTTGTCAATTCTTAAATGGACTAACCAATACAAACACTATGTGTTCAAAAACCTAGTGAGCTGCCTTGCTGTCTTACTGCCTACACAGGCAGCTGCCTCAGTAGAGAGGATTCTAATAAGTCATTGACTTATAAGGTGCTACTCAGACAGCGATTCCATCGGGTTTCGCTTATGAAGCTAACACAGTTAGCATCTTGCCATTCAAACCAATGGGATGGGGTGGCACAGCATGCTAGCATGTCAACTAACATCTCCCTTTGTGTACCAAAAATGGTTAAATCCACTGACAAGCCCGAATTTGCAAATAAATACACTTGTGCAAGTTTATACAAGTTAAAAATCAATAATAAAATAATACGTTTGAAAATAACTCCGTTCGTTTCTCCGCACCGTCAGTCATGTTTTTTTTTATTTTTCTGTGAGAGAAAAGCTGCCGCACTGAATGCTGGGATTGCCTTGATCAATAAGGATGCTTTCGATGCTCACTCGTTCTTGAGTCAAAATAACATTGAAATCTTAAGATGCCTCACTAGACAGCATATTAAGGCATCTAGGATTTCGAACAGCCTCCTTCTCGGGAGCGCACGTAGGATGACGCAAAATGCTGTCTATGTAGAGAGCTCCCTAGCTTTTCTAACACACCCTATAGCAGGGGTGGGCAATTAAATTTTCCAAGGGGCCACATAAGAAACTGGGACTGTTGTGGAGGGCCGGACCAATGAGGTGAACTTAATTATACTCTATATTCATTTTATCTTTTTATAAAAAGCAGTAAATTGTACCGTCCTGATAATCTGTTACTGTTTAGTGTTACAATTAGAAAATGAGAAGTAGACAGAGTAAAAACGTCAACAATATTTCACTATTTAATCAACTAATTTCTCAAAAACAAATGTGAACAAAATGTGCAGGTTTTTAAACTTTACACAAAGTTCTTTTGCTAGTTTGTTTGGAGTCTAATTACATCATTTGCTGTTTTTCAGTCCTTTGTAATTGTTGGATATTCTTTTTAAAATCACAAAGCTGATCTTAACTGCTTCAGTTCTGGATGTGTTAAACTTAATAAAAAGTCCTTGTTGCTTTTGCAGTTTAGTTAACGAAACTTTAGATGTGACGCTCTGCATTGTTCATGTTATTGTATTTCTCTGTTTAGTACCATAACAGCAATTTAAAGTCTAAATTGTGATCCTTAAACAGCTTAAACAGTAAATAAATACTTCAGAAGTTCATGTCTTGTTAAAAACGCAACCGTCTCCATCAATCACACTCGCCGACACATTACAGTGAAGCTGGATACACTCGCACACACAAAAATCGAAACTTGCGGAAATTTAAAGACATAGCGCTCCCGTCAAAAACAATCCTGTTGTATTGCATGTATGATGTACATTTATGTACGTCTGATTTTTAATTACCACGCACCTCATGCGGGCTGGTTTGGGATGTCTCGTGGGCCGTACAATGCCCAGGTCTGCCCTATAGCATGGTGCCTCCAAAAATGTCCAAATACTTGATCAGTATTTAATGAAAGAAAATAAATGCATCAGTAATATTGACCTTTGAATAACTCAACAAAACTCAAGTGTTTATAAAAACTTAATACTGGAACTGTTTATTTTGTAAACATAGTAGAAAAAACATAGAATAAACTAAGCTTCTCAATACCTTTTTTTTTTAAATGCTGTCAATAGTAAATGAAAACTCAATTATTAAACAAAACAGTATCTCAAGAAATTGTAGACCTGAAAATAAAAGCAAATGCACAAATGTCCTTCAAAAGCTGTTTATCAAATAACCCAAAATGACCCTTAAAATTGTCTTAGGGTTGTGTTAGTACCAAGCGCTTGTAATCAATAAACGTTAGGGCTCATTTCGTTGGTGCACTTGTAACCGGTCCACTTTACAATGAGGAGGAACCGGTCACGCTACCTCTGCGTTGTGTTGAGTGTTTTTTTTTTTTTAAAGAAGAAGACCCATGGACCACTGCTGCCGGTACCAGACATATATTTATTGATCAGGCAAGGTGAATCTGGATGCATACAAGAAAAAGAAAACCAGTGAGAACCCACGTATACCTCATGTCCACCTGAATTAGCCTCTCTCTTCAGCCCGACTGAACATTAATAATTGTTTAAAAGTCCATATAACAAATCAAATTCACATACAATATTTCAGTAATAAAAACCCAAATAAAATAATATATATATATATATATATATATATATATATATATATATATATATATATAATAATTACAAAATACAAGGATATAAATGAACATATGCAATATTACTTATATCATTTACTCAATTATATATTAATATTTAACTATTAATATTAATAATCTATCTATATCTAATACCAGCATTTTATGATTTTATATATAACACTTTGTAAAACATAAAACAGAAGTGATAAAAAAAAACATGACATACCTGAATGCATACAAAAAAAAAAAAAACAGTGAGAACCCAAGTCTGCCTCCTGTCCACCTGAATTATCCTCTACCCAAAAAAAGGGGAGGGTTAGCACAGCACGAGGCAGCTGTAGCGTGCTAAAGCTTCTCACTTTTACTTGATAATTTTTACGAAAATACACAACACATATCTTTAACACATCCAGTAAATAAATAACAATAACATCTCGCTTCATATGTAATAACTTTCATAACTGTTTACATGGTATTTAATGGTTTAATTACACTTTTATAACAGAACTAAAGTTCTACCAACCTCTCTTCAGCTGCTCTCCAGTCCGACTGAGGAAAGTTGGCCTATCGCAACTAATTATGTAACGACCCCGCCCCAAGAGGCAATTAAATTGAAATACATCAATAACAAAAAAATATATATAAAATGCATTACATAAATACATTTCTCTATTACAATAATTGAAATAAAAAAATGACAAAGGGTAGAACATGAAGAATAAAAAATAAATACCTGTTACACACTTTAGAAGATCCAAAACGCAGGTGTCAGTGAATCAGAAGATTCAATTGAACCGATACTCACAGGTTCACGAATATCCACAGCAGGAGAGTACTCGCTTATCCACACGATTCGCAAAGCACTCGGTTCACCTGTAGCTGCCGTCCTCTTGTGTCGTCCAAGACAGTTAGCAACTCACTTTCACGTGCTGTCCACATTTAACGATTCACACGTGTCCAAACGATTCACGAAGCTCGAGTTTGTTGTCCTCGGGTTTCCCTTGGTAACGTTACTGAACTCGCGATAAAACGCACACGTGCATCTTTACACATGAACTGTCCAGTGACCAAAAACAATGTTAATGTTTGGGCCAATATACTTTGTATATCAAGTCGCCAAAACACTATTAGGGAGCAATTAAACTCACAGAAAGAAATATTACGTGAGCGAAAATAACAGCTCGGAACTCGCGTCTCTCTAACGTTCTCAGAACACACCGTTCCCTTTTTGCCCGCCCATCCTCAATGCTGATTGGCTAGCAACATGGCAATCACGCATTAAGGTCACCTGAATGGTCAACATTTGTGAAGAGAAACATGAAACCAACAGAAATTGAGTTCTATAACTCAACATGAAAAGAAATAAATATTAGTGCTGGTAAATTCGGTTCATTTTATGGACTCGGGTTAATCTGAGTCACTCAGTAATGTGATCCGGTTCACTTGAGTCAGTTGAGTCACTTGAGTCACTTGTACTGACATTTTGATTGTGATTGATTTACTGCATGAAAATGCATCCAAATATCACTTGTCTTGGGTGCATTTATCTTCTGTAAATAAATCCTTCTCTCTCAATTCTCTTGGCACCTCACAATTTTCTTGTCAGTGACAAGTTGACACTTTTTTCTAAGTGGAATCTTGATCATGGGGGAGAGGGGGGTGGACTCACCTACCAATCAGATGAGTATATAATGGATCAAGGGTTCAAGGGTCAGCAACAAATTGCCATGGGAACTTCACCCATTCGGGCAGACACAGTGGCACCAAAACAAACAGTCAATAAAATACCATGGGGCCTATGATACTCCTTAAGTGGTACAGTACTAAAGTAGCCTGTAAGCATTTGCATTTTAATAATAATATAACTATATTATATTTTGTTGTTGTTTTGCTTACAAGAAAATATGCTGCATTACTAATCTATACCACTACTACTGATAATAATAATAGCATGTGCATAAAATCAGCCACTTAACGAACACCACTGTGTTTAACCACTTGTTCCTTAATTTCCTTCGGGATTAAAAAAGTATCTATCTATCGATCGATCGATCTTATTACTTAGATTCACGGACTGGAGTTAAGTCGGTTCAAATCATCCGAGTCAGTGGTGTTTTCAGTGAGTCTGCTCACTGAGCTTGTGTACTTAGCAGCAGCCAGTCAGAGGACTCATAGGATCCAGGTTAATTGAGATTTCGGACTTGTGATTCCTGATTCAGTACAAAGATTCGAATCATTAACCCGGGTGATTCAGGAACCGCCCAGCTCTAATAAATATATACATGGCATATTTTAAGGGGTCCTACATAAGACTGTTCTTTCTATTCACTGTTTTTGATATAGAGTTAAGGTCAAAAGTTTACACACAGTTTTTGTACTTTCTCTCCCAGAGTTGTCATAGCCTTTCCACTTCCAAGCTTTCTGTTGAGTACTGAGTACTTAAGTTGTTGTGTAGTCAAAGTTAACCCCTTAACACACACACACACACACACACACACACACACACACACATGAATTTTGATTATGATTTTTTTTCTATATTTTTGTTTGAAATATGTGTTTCTTAAATTTACTTAAATTATTTTTCATTGCAGACAGTATAAACCCAATACATTTTATATTTTGTCTGGTCAACTTCATTTCATTTGTTAATTTACATCCATTCCTGCATTTCAGTCCTGCAACACATTCCAAAAAAGTTGGGACGGTAACGCATTTACTACTTTGTAATGTTGCCATTCCTTCTCACAACACTCACAAAAAGACATTTTGGCACAGAGGATATCAAGTGATGAAGTGTTATTTTGTGATACACCGATCAGCCATAACATTAAAACCACCTCCTTGTTTCTACACTCACTGTCCATTTTATCAGCTCCACTTACCATATAGCAGCGCTTTGTAGTTTTATAATTACTGACTGTAGTCCATCTATTTCTCTACATACTTTAGCCTGCTTTCACCCTGTTCTTCAGTGGTCAGGACCCCCACATGACCACTACAGAGCAGGTATTATTTGGGTGGTGGATCACTCTCAGCACTGCAGTGACACTGACATGGTGGTGGTGTGTTAGTGTGTGTTGTGCTGGTAGAGTGGATCAGACACAGCAGCGCTGAGGGAGTTTTTAAACACCTCACTGTCACTGCTAGACTGAGAATAGTCGACCAACCAAAAATATCCAGCCAACAGCGCCCCGTAGGCAGCGTCTTGTGACCACTGGTGAAGGTCTAGAAGATGACCAACTCAAACAGCAGCAATAGATGATCGATCATCTCTGACTTTACATCTACAGGGTGGACCAACTAGGTAGGAGTGTCTAATAGAGTGGACAGTGAGTGGACATGGTATTTAAAAACTCCAGCAGCGCTGCTGTGTCTGATCCACTCATACCAGCACAATACACACTAACACACCTTCACCATGTTATTGTTACTGCAGTGCTGAGAATAGTTTATAATAGTATAATATACTGTATATACTACATAAATAATATATAATAGTATGAAGTATATAGGTCTTTATATACACTCAGAAACAATTTTAGTACTTCCTCTCCCAAGCTTTCTGTTGAGTACTGAGTACTTAAGTTGTTGTGTAGTCAAAGCTAACCCCTTAACACACACACACACACACACACATAGTACATACACACATTCTTACATTTACTTTAAAAATTTTACATTACAGACAGTATAAACCCAAAATATTTTATGTTTTATCTGGTAAACAACATTCATTTGTTAATGTACATACATTCCTGCATTTCAGTCCTGCAACACATTCCAAAAAAGTTGGGATGGTAAAGCATTTACCACTTTGTAATGTTGCCATTCCTTCTCACAACACTCACAAAAAAAGACATTTTGTCATCGAGAATACAAAGCGATGAAGTGTTTTAGGTGTTATGCTGTCCTATTTATCCTGCAAACACGTCTTAAGGTGTACAACAGTACGGGGTTGTCATTGTCTCATTTTTTTATTTTAAAATTCTCCACACATGTATTGTTTGGAACAGGTCAGGACTGCAGGCAGGCATGTAGTTTTGCAATGTCTTGTTAAAAATGCATGGAATGCTGCCATCACAGAAGTCTGTTTTACCTCTGCCAAGGGCAATAACACAACCCCATACCATGACAGACCCTGGCTTTTGGACTTGTGCTGATAACAGTCTGGTCCTTTTTGTCTTTGGTTCGAAGCACATCTCTGAAATTCTGATTCATCTGACCACAATATATGTTTCCATCCCAGATGCCCAGAGAAGTCAACGCCACTTCTGGACATGGTTAACATAAGACCTCTTTTTTTGCACAGTAAAGTTTTTGTGGCATTTGTGCATGTTACTCTGTATTGTAGAGCTTGTAAAAGGTTTGCAAAATAATCCCTTGCTCCTGTGGTTATATCAGCTATTGATGAATGACAGTTCATGATGCAGTGCCGTTTGAGGAATCAGAGATCATGGGTGTTCAGTTTAGCCTTGAGTTCTTGCCCTTTGTGCAGTGAAATTCCTCCAGATTATTTAAATCATTTATATCATTATTGATATTACGCAGCGTAGAGGGAGAAGTATGCAATAAGTAAGAGGAGAAATTGACACTGTGCATCAAGTGAAGTCCATTGAGACATTATGAATTGACTAGTTTAATGTGAAGTAATGGGGGTTGTCCTGCACAAAGCACTGAAATCATCCCCAATGAATATCTTTGAAATTAATTTGAAATTAATGTTGTTTACAAGCCGAGCCATCTCCTCTATCATCAGTGCCTGATTTCACAATGTTCATGAGTAAATAGGCACAAATCTCCAGAAACACACTTTAAAGTCCTGTGGAAAGCCTTCCTAGAACAGTGTAGGCTGTTACAACCACAAAGGTGTTGAGGTGGATTTGGAGTAGGATGTCCATTAAGCATGTGGTCAACTAATAACATGTGTTTTATACCAGACATGTCTAAATTATCAACAGATATAATACACCACAAAAATCAAACTATCAGACTACCTATAGATACATTAAAATTGCATATACTCTTCAGGGCCTACAGGGTCATGTTAGAGAAGAATGAACTTGGCAGATTGGTGTGAAGCCAGCCAGCTTCTGTTCCACTGCAGTATGCGAGTCGACATCACTCAGAGCCTGATAATTAGCTAGCATTTCTTACTGGACAAACGAGCTGACAGTTAGCTTAAAGGAAATGACACACCATAAAAGACATAAGCTAATGATTAAACACACAGGTCCTTTCAATCCCCTGTTCTTAGCCGCTGTAGCGCCAAGCAGAATACAGATATACAGAATGCAATAGAATACAATATAGAGTTTAGGCAGGTGTAGAAAAGTGGTGCAAAGCAAGAATGCTGTAATGTTAATAGTTTATTTTTTGTGAATGAACAAGAAAGAAATATAATCAATATTTGGTGTGACCTCCTTTGCCTTCAAAACAGCATAATTTCTTCATAGTCAGGGATTTTGTAGGATTATAGTCAGGTGTATGATTAACCAGTTATGCCAAACAGGTGATAGTGATCATCAGCCTACATTCATATGTAGGTTGAAACAGTCATTAACTGAAAAAGAATGAAGCTTAAATCTGGATTAGGAACAACCAAACTTTGCTACAAATCACAGGTCATAAACCATGGCAAGACTGAGTACAGCAACAAGACACAAGGTTATTATACTGCATCACCAAAGTCTCTCCCAGGCAAATATTTAAAAGCACTCTTTTAAGGTTTTAAGAAGCACAAAGAAATAGGCAATGTTGAGGACAGTAGATGCAGTAGTCAGTCAAGGAAACATAATGCAGCGGATAAAAGACACATCATGCTTACTTTTCTTCAAAATGGCAAGATGAGAATATGTACAGCAGTGTCATCAGCTCAGAACTATCAGAAACCAGTGGCACCCAGGTTTACCAGTTTACTGTTCGGATTAGATTTAGATTTGACCTGCACGAGGCGCGCTCATATGTGGATCAGCTTCGTGTAAGGAGAACCACACCCTGCTCACATTATTCCTCGAATCTGTGCAGACACCATCAATCAGCCAGCAGAGGTCATAATTGGATCAGTTATGAGGTCCCTCTCCGGCTTTCCGTCCTGTATGAACAACAACCAATCGTTGTTCATATAGCCGCCCAGCCAGATGGCAGAGCTGAGTTTCGAACCGATGAGTTCGAAATGTCAACTCTGGTGTGCTAGCGTGTTTTTACAGCTGCGCCACCTGAGCAGCATTTGTTTGTTTTTAAATATATTATTTTATGCTTATAAATACATTTTTGTTTATATTTACTGTAAAATACAAAAGTGATTAAATACTTGTCTCCACTTTTTTGTTCACTTTTGACTTGAACTGGCAATGGTAGCTCAGTGGTAGTTAGCTAGTGGACTAGTGGTACTGGACTATACAAGTGTTTTCTAAATTTAAATTACATATCAGCATCCAAGTATATTTTATATTCGTGGGGGACAGTTTTGTGTTTGCTTGTGTATGTGTGTGTGTGTGTGTGTTTAGTTGTGGGTGCAAATATATTATGTACTTATTTTCTGAATATGTGTACAGGAGCACTTTCACATGTATATTTTTTCCAGGTGCAGCTGTAATTTTCTTTTCATATACTGTACCTGTGCAGAAAAACCCTTCAAAAAAATAAATCACTGCAATGATACCTTCTCTCCAGCTTTCTCACATTAGTTTTAAGCCCAACCATGTTATTCACTCAATATATATCACATTAAGTGACAGCAGTAAAATAATATTCACAGTTTGGCCTGGATGTATATGTATTCTATAAATAATATCCCAGAACAATGCCGATCCATCACAGGGCTTCTTGACGGTCTGACAGATCTAATTTCTGACTGTCTTCATTCTTTCTAAAATTCTACATTTTTACATAGTGTATGCTCATGCTGTTCAAGCTTTTTAAATGTGAATTTAAAGCTGTGTATGGTGCAGTATTGGCTGTGTAGTGGTTATTTCTGTCTCTTTTTAATTGATTGTTAAAAGAAATCACATGGTTAAATGTGGGAACTCGCAACAAAAGGAATTTGGCTCACAATGAACAAAGGAATACAGAGACTATGAGATTATGATTATGTAAGCCTAGCATGTAGGTAGTTGAAATCAAGAGATATTTTCACTACTAGTTGTACTGTGTATGATTATGTATGTGACAAATAAACTTTGATTTGGTTTGAAAAATATGGTTTACAAACTCTAATATGGTTCTCAAAGCTGCTTTTAGAGGAAAAAACTGGACTGCTTATACCACATAACATTGATAATAGCAGCCGCACAGGTGGTGCAGCGGTAAAGTACGCTAGCGCACCAGAGTTGGGGTTTCAAATACATCGTCAGCTCTGCCTTTTCGACTGGGCTGGGCGGCAGCATGAACAACGATTGGCTGTTGATCAGAGTTAGAGGGTAAGAAAGTCGAAAGCCAATGCTGATGGGGGTGTGGCCCTCCATACACAGTGCCCGTCAAGTGTATGAACTTGACTCGTGCAGGTGAAAAATGCAGTCTGTACTGACTGTACGTGCCGGAGGGGGCGTATGTCAGTTGAGAGGCGTCCTCAGTCAGCAGTGAAGGGTCGAATCAGTAGAGGACGCAATCAGGGTAATTGGACACGACTAGATTAGGAGAGAAGAACTGGGGGAACAAGTAACATTGATAATAGCAGATGCATATCAGTCATTCACACTGTTTATTTATTTATTTATTAGTTAGTTTCATTCTTTTTGGCGGCCCTGCAGGTTAACCGTTTACACCATTTCTGGTAACCTTCAAACTCAGCTTCTCAAACTGAAAGCAATTAATTAGAAGTCCCAGGTACATTTAACATAATTAACGACAGCCATGTTAAATGATCAATTAATGATAGACCCATTGTCTCAAGCACTATATTATATTCTACTCACAGTGTTTAAATATACATATTTATTACACGATAACATAATAAAGGTGAACACAATGATAAACTAAGACAAGTCTAGGACACAGTGTCGTTGCCATAGGAACTGTGACATTAAAAAGGCTGTGTGTGATACCAGAATAAATAAATGATCACCACCATTAACTCAAATTTTACACTTATTTATTGAAATTATACACTGAAGTATTTGGCAGTTGCTTTTATACAAGGTGATTTAAGTTTTTATACAAGGGGCTTTGCTTAACGACTCAACAATTTTGAGTCAGTTCTCAAGTCCTAATCGCTGAGATGCCACCAAGTATTTAACTCAAACTTATACATGCTTGCAGAATGTTGTATCTTCAACAGTTCACACTCGTTCAGTATAACTACTTTTATTGTTTCTTATACGCTATATAAACTTTATTAGAAACTTCTATTAATACAGGTAGAGCGTCTTTGCTCTCAGAACATTCTTAGTTCTTTGTGTTGTTGATTCCACGAGGTCTCAAAAACATTGATCAATAAGATTTTGGTTAATGTTGACATAAGTGAATCAGATTATTGCTGCAGATTCGTGAGCTGTACTTTCATACTTCAGATTTTCTTCTATAACATCTGAAATAAGCTTTATAAGATTTAGCTGTAGAAAGGCTGAATCTTGAGAAAGACAGGGAGTCAATTTGTGAGAGGAATCATTTGAGCGAAGATGGTTTCCTGACACAAAAGCAGCAAACAAAGATATTAAAGTGGTTTAAACAGCAACAAATTAGAAGTACTCTTCAATGCTCATCAACCAATTACCTTACCAACTTAGTTTCACTCAGCACCAAGCAGATGTTCTTGGTTTACTTCAAAATGCATGCTTACAGGTGCTGAGTAGAATGTCAGCATTCTGTTTATTTCAGGGAACTTGCCCAAGGCCTCACATGGGAACTATCCATGGAAGAGCGAAATGCCCCAGAGGTGGCATGACATCCCTGTTTCCTGAGTTGGATTTGCTTGTAAAATTGATGGTAGTAGTAGTAGTAGTGGTAGTTGAAGACTGGAGTAGTAGATGTCATTGTGTTAGTATTTGTATGGGTAGTAGTGGAATGAGAAGGGAGAAGAAATAAAAGTAGTGGTAGTAGTAGGGATAGTAGGTTGAGCGAAAGATGGAATACAAGTAGTGGTAGTAGTAATGATAGTAGATTGAGCGGGCGATGGAATACAAGTAGTAGTAGTAGTAGTGCTGATAGTGGTATTATTAGTAGTGGTTGGACAAGGCAAAGGAGTAATAATAGAAGTAGTGGCAGTAGTAGTGGAAGAAAGGGGAGGAGTAGTGGTAGTAGTACTTGTAAAGTAGTAGTAGTAACACTAAAACCCATTTTGTTGCAGATTTAAAAGAATAGCTTTACTGTGGATTAAAAAAATGAAGTAGTAGGATGAGGGGAAGGAGTAGTAGTAGTAATAGTAGATGTAGTAGTGGGATGAGGGGAAGAAGAAATTTTTGTAGTAGTGGTGGTAGGAGGAGAAAGGAGAAGTAATAGTTTTAATGGTAGTTGTGGTAGTAGGATGGGTGAGGTAATGTTTTTAATAGTAGTGATAAAACTAGTTGGTTGGTAGCAGTAGTACTAGTGGTAGTAGTAGGATGAGGGGAAGGAGAAATAACAGTAGTAGCAGTGGTAGTAGGAGGTTGAAGGGAGAAGTAATAGTTTTAATTGTAGTTGTGGTAGTAGGATGGGTGGAGTAATATTTTTAATAGTGGTAATAGAACCAGTTATGTTGGTAGCAGTAGTACTAGTGGTAGTAGTAGGATGAGGGGAAGGAGAAATAACAGTAGTAGCAGTGGTAGTAGGAGGTTGAAGGGAGAAGTAATAGTTTTAATTGTAGTTGTGGTAGTAGGATGGGTGGAGTAATATTTTTAATAGTGGTGATAGAACCAGTTATGTTGGTAGCAGTAGTACTAGTGGTAGTAGTAGGATATGGGGGAGAAGTCAAAGCAATACAAAGCATGTCCACAACATATCAAGAGCTATGTCGATTCAAGGCTTTAAAAACCATCAATGCGACTTTATATTGTACTGTATTTAGTAATGCAATAGGAGCCAGTGTAAGGATGTGCTCTCTCTCTTCATACCACTTAACATTCTAGCTGCATCATTTGAACTAACTGTAGAAGAGCAAGAGATCCTTTGTTAATTCCAAAATACAGTGCATCGCAGTAATCCAATCTAGGTGTAATTTGGAGATTGTTCTAAGATGGAAAAAGCAGCCATTGACCACTGTATTTATTTGTTTATCAAATTGTAATTACGTATTTATAATGACCCCAAGGTCTTTAACTTGTGTTTTAATAAAAGGTGTTAAAGAGATCAGATCTTACCTCCAGATCTTGCTCTTGATTACTGTGGGGGGACCAAACAATAACAACTCTCTTTTACTATCATTCAGTTGAGGAGGCTATGTGCCAACCAATTCTTAATATTTATAAGACTCATTAAGTCTTTTTAAAGTGTAATATTTCCAAGGTTCAAAGATTGTAGATCATGTGCATAACAATGAAACAAGACATCATGCTCTCAAATAGTTTGGCATATATAGCAGGAAAAGGACAGGGCCTAAAATAATCCCTTATAGGACCCCAGAAAAGTATTTCTCAGTGTTAAATGATGCTTAATATAAGACATAAACCATTAATCCAACCAAGTGTTCCAAATGCTCAATGAGTATATCATGGTCAACCGTGTATATCGTGGCACCCAAGCCCAGTAAGACCAGGACAGAACAGTCACCAGAATCAGCAATAAGTCAAATCAAGTCAAATGTATTTGTATAGCGCTGTTTACAACAGACATTGTCTCAAAGCAACTTTGCAGAATCCAGGACCAGCAGACCAAAATTCCCTGTTGAGCAAGCCGAGGGCGACAGTTGCAAGGAAAAACTCTCTTAAAAATACAGGAAGAGATCTTAAGAGGAACCAGACTCAGCAAGGACACCCATCCTCCTTGGGTGGCCTGGAGGATAATTTGAATAAATAGGATTTACACAAATCATACAAACACAAATTAAAATTGAACTAAAAGTCATAACTAGCAAAAGTAATAAGGTAATCAATTTGGAGTTCTTCAAAATTCTGTCCAGTCTGTGATAAAGTCTGCAGTGAGTGCTTGACATTATTGGTGCAAACATGCCAGGGTCCCGTCACATCTAACAGGAGCAGCATTGTTGGCACAGCAGTCTCGACTTGCAGTCTTTAACCTCGAGAGGGTGAACAGGTTTCCGTCAGAACCACCTCGGGGAAAAAACAACAGAAAATGTATTTAAAGTGTGAAATCATATAGAGTATGATGTCAGTTTTGCAGAGAGTAGCTTTAGATTCCGGCACCCCTAATTATTACAGCAGAACTAAAAGGGAGAGCGAGCAGGTAACAAAGTCTTGAAGGCTTTCATTTCATTAGTCACTTTTAACTGAGCAGTACTGAGAAAGGTCCCAAAGCCTGATTAAAAAGTCTCAAAATGTATTACTGTCTAGGAAAGATTCCAGCTGGGTGGAAATAACTTTCTCTAGAACCAACAGTGATAGTTTTGATATAGGCTGGTAGTTACTCAAATTTACATCCAGATTGAGCTTCTTTAAGCGGGGCTAAACAACAGCATGCCTCAAAAACCTTCTTTAAATAACCAAGATTGAAGAATATCAATAGTAGAGCTAGAGCACCTCAAGCTAAAAACAGATAACTAAGAAAAGGAGAATGGTTTTAAATTCTCAAATGTTGGAATACCTGGTGGATAGACAAGGAGTCTAGCCATCCTACAGTCTGCCATCCTACACTCGGGCTTAGTTGAATCATTCAGCCAAGGTTAAGATTTAAACATGTGATGTCTCACTCTCAGAGGTGAACCGGATCAAGCACAGTTGTAAAAAACGATTTGAAAAGAAACAGGTCCTCAAATCCCAAATGAGGAGCAGTGGAAGATAAATAATTTGCATAAGCAAGCACAAATTTAGTAGCTGTGGTGGGGCCAATTAGTTGTTCTGATGCTCTATTCTGAGGTTGTGAAGTTGACAACATAGGCATATAATCTGAAAATGCAGTCTCTACAACTTTCATATAATCTACATTAAAACAATAAAAAAACTAAATCAAGAGTAATCATGAGTAGGGCCATTTACATGCTGAGTAAAATCAAAAGGAATTAAACACATGATTCAATTCATAATGAATGTTAAAATCTTCCAGGATCAATATTCAGTTGGACATCACAGGTACTATGGACAGTAGTGGTGGGCGGATCGATCCAAATATCGATATTATCGATACAAACGTTGGTATTGGTATCGGATCAATACTAGTGTGATGGGATCAATACTTTAGTTTTACTTTTTCTCCGCTACATTTAGCACATTTCTCCCGTTTCGTCAGAAAGTAAAGACCATGTCTGTACAGACTCGCTCCTCTCACATCTTACATGCTCACCTCGCTCCTGCCCTCCTGCTCTGCTGTGTTTTGTTGTGTTTCCGTCACGCTGTTATAATCTTAACAGACATCAGTACATTGGTAGGCATTGGAAGATTGTACATTTTTGAATACTTTGCTTTGCAAATACAAAAATGGGACGATTTTATGGAAATAATAGTGTAAACTATACGTACGTAAAGTACGGATGCACCTTAGGCACCTGAATCCTTTTATTCAGTTTTTTGGGTGAATGAGAGCTCCTTTTGACTTTGTGCTTATAAATGTAAACAGAATAGCATATTTTAAATTAACAAGGACACATGTATTCGATCACTAATTGTAAAAATGTACAAATGTATTCACCCAGCAAACACAAATATGTGATAGGAGTTAGCTGCTTTGTGGTGATACGCCCTGATGGTAAAGTTGTGAGAAAGTAAAGCACCAGAAACAAGAAATCGGACCGCTTTAAACAATTGAATTTATTTACAACCCTACTGAGAGCAGCTACTTACAAAAAATGTATGTATTACAATAATATACTTAAATGTCATGAAAATTCTTTCAGATTTAGCAATTTGATGATGCATCTATCTTAATTATTAAAAAGTATCGGTATCGGCAATACTGGCCCTGTATTTACTTGGTATCGGATCGATCCCAAATTTTGCAGTATCGCACACCACTAATGGACAGCAGGTCAGAGAATTCCTAATATGGTTTAAGTGGCCTGTACATAATGCAGAGCAATGGGTCTACAGATTCAACTTTAAGAGATTCAAAGCTGGTAAACACATCTGTAATAAAGAGAGTAGAACAGTTATATCCATTTTTTAAAAACTACTTCAACCCCTCTGCCTCGCCTGGTGATTTATGGACAGTTTAAAAAACTACAGTCTGTAGCGCACAGATCTGAGGACTCTAATCACCATCTTGCAGCCATGTTTCAACTAAAAATAAGATGAGATGTACAACCCCAAATAAGAAAAAGTTGGGACAGCATGGAAAATGCAAATAATAAAAAACAGAGTTTCTTACATTTGCTTTGACTTTTACTTCATTGCAGACGGATGAACCTGAGATATTTTGTCTGGTCAACTTCATTTCATTTATTAATAAACATCCATTAATGCATTTCAGACCTGAAACACATTCCAAAAAAAGTTGGGACAGTAAAGCATTTACCACTTTGTAATGTTGCCATTTTTTTAGGTTAATTGGAGACACTGAATTGCCCTATAGGTGAATGGGTGTGTGTATGTGTGTCTGCCCTGCGATGGACTGGCGCCCATCCAGGGTGTTACTGTGTGCCTTGCGCCCATTGAAAAGCTGGGATCGCGTCACATTAAGATTTTTTTTAACAATACTCGTTTTGGACTCTCTCTGAAAAGCTGATTCTCACAATTTCTCAGCACCCCGAGCTTTAAAAGTTAAACAGGAGGAAAATCCAGATAAACACACATCTATGTGGAGCTTTCAGAGTGAATTTGATAGTTATTACACACAAATGTAGATTCGCACAAATGTAGATTTGTCTCATATTTGCACTTTGCACTTGATGATGACCACACTGCTCAAGACAAGCACTGAACAAAGAGACTGATCATTGTTAATTTTTTGTTCATTGTTAATCATTGTTGAGTTTAAAGGTACGACGAAGGGCATCAAGCTTCAAAGATTTTGAGTTTAGGAGACGTCGAGTTACAAGGTACCACTGTATTTGCAAAAGTAGTAGTAGTGATAAAAATGTTCTTGCAGCTTTAGAAAAATATATTCACTGCACATTTTTGAAAAGTAACTTGTATCTTCGCTAATTACATTTTAAAATTGCTTACTCTACATTGGTCTTGCATGTGTGAAGTCTGCAGTTCTAAATCCGTTTAACTTGTGCTAGCTGTTTACTTTTCAGTTCCTAGTGTGTCCTGATTTCTTCCTAAATGCTTGTTTTTTCCATTTCTGTTCAAATGGTAGCTTGGACACAATTAAATTAGCATAAAATTAGAATACCAAATGAGACAGCAGAGCTGTTTGTGTAAGTCAGCTCTTTCACACATTAAAATGAGATGCTGGCTAAGTCAACACACACACATAAGTGGTACTTTGCTGATTATGGTAAAAGTAAATATTACATTATATTTTATTTGCCATCTGCCCAGCTAATTTAATTTTTTTGTGTGTTATAATGACTTTTTAACTACAGTCTGACAGAAATCAGCTGTACAGAAACCTATGCCCAGGAAAAGGAGAAAGTAATTTAAAACAGAGCTGAGGAGGGAATTTTGTGAGCAACCCTGACTCACAATAGGAAGCATTCTAACACATTATGAAAATAGAATTGCTTTACACGTGCTGTTGTTGCTGGAAACAGGCTGAATTTTATACATTCATTTATTTATTACTAGAACCTTTTAGAACTGCCTGTCAATTAAGCCTGTTTATTTCATGGTCTTCTAGCTAACAAAGTGGGTACTACTTTGTAACATGGGACCTAGGGACCTGAGTTCGTTTCTCATCTCTGGTTCATGTCTGTCATGCGTATTGCATTTTTTTCAGCTTCTGAGTTCTGAGTGTGCTTTTCGGGGTTTGTGCCCATTTAGTCAAAAGTCAAAAGAGGTATAGCTCCATGTAGGCCACTGGAATCTCTCCAGACCAAATCTTAATGAATCTCACTTTGTGCACAGAGATACAGTTATAATGTTGTAGAAAATGACCTTCTCCATACAGTTGATTCAAAGATGAAGACTTATTATTTGTTATATAGTTGATTTTATACAACCCCAAATTAGAAAAAGTTGGGGCAGTGTAGAAAATGGCAATTATTAAAAAGTGCAGTGTTTCTCACATGTTTCTCTGGGCACTACATCAAGAGCCATCATTCATCAATAGCTATAATAACTACATGGACAAGGGATTACTTTGTCAAACCTTTGTCAAGCACTACAATATGTAGCTTCATTCAAAAATGCCACTTTACTGTGCAAAAAAGCCTTATGTTAACCATGTCCAGAAACTGCGTCGAGTTCTTGGGCTCAGAGGCATCTAGGATGGACCCTCACAAAGTGGAAACATGTATTGTGGTCAGACCAATAAGTGGTTTTATTTTGGAAGATCTGGAATACTGATAATAATGTGTGCACTGGACCAAAGACAAAAAGGACCATCCAGACTGTTATTAGCAACAGTCCAAAAGCCAGGGTGTGTCATGGTATGGGGCTGTGTCAGTACCCTTGACAAAGGTAATTGACACTTTTGTAATGGCAGCATTAATGCAGAAATGTACATTGAGATCTTAGAGCAACATATGCTGCCTTTGAAATTACATCTTTTCCAGGGACGTTTATGCTTTTTTCAACAAGACAATGCAAATTGCTGCATTTAAGTATTAAAAATGGTATGATTTTGTCTGAGTTTCTGAAAAGCATATACAATGTATGATTTTTTTATATTAGTAGTAGTAGTAACAGTATTACTAGTATCAGTGTTCTTATTAATATAGTATCCTTTTTTATCTTGTTATTACAATTAATAATAATAATAATCAGTGCTAGGACTAATAGTAGTTATAGCAGTAGGATTAATTAATCTTCCATAACTAGTAAAGTTACTGAAATTGTGTTTTTGTCTGATAATTATCATTGTATTTTAATGTTATGCCATATTTGCATTTACCATGCACTAAATTGGTACAAAGAATCGTTCAGTCGTTCTGATATTATTTTTATTTTTTTTGTTGCAACTTCCCCCCAATATTCTCCATAATCTAGTAATATCCAATAACCCAGATTGCATTACAATTCCCCTCTACTGATATTACCCTCCACTGCTGACTGAGGAGCACTGCAACGGACACATGCCCTTTCCGACACGTGTGCAGTAGCCGACTGCATCTTCTCACCTGCACGCGGCGAGTTCATATGTGGATCAGCTTTGTGTACGGAGAGCCACACCCTGGTTAACGCATTATTCCTCATCTTTGTGCAGGTGCCATCAGTCAGCCAGCAGAGGTCGTAAATGCATTAGTCATGAGGAGCCCTGGTCCGACTTTCCCACCCTGTATGAACAACAGCCAATCACTGTTCATGTAGCCGCCCAGCCCAGTCGGATGGCAGAGCTGAGATTAGAAACGATGTGTTCGAAATCCCAGCTCTGGTGTGATAGCTTGTTTTACTGCTGCACCACCTGAGCGGTCTATTATTGATTTTGACACCCAAAATTTGCATCTTGACAAATCTAGTTAGAGATAAAAACAACAGTAGTTACTTCATTTTACTCAACAACTATATGGTAAATATTTCATTTATTATTACAGATAATAATAAATATAACATAATTGATTGTATTTATATACACCGATCAGCCATAACATTAAAACCACCTCCTTGTTTCTACACTCACTGTCCATTTTATCAGCTCCACTTACCATACAGAAGCACTTTATAGTTCTACAATTAATGACTGTAGTCCATCTGTTTCTCTGCATGCTTTGTTAGCCCCCTTTCATGCTGTTCCTCAATGGTCAGGACTCTACCAGGACCACCACAGATATTATTTGTGTGGTGTATCATTCTCAGCACTGCAGTGACACTGACATGGTGGTGATGTGTTAGTGTGTGTTGTGCTGGTATGAGTGGATCAGACACAGCAATGCTGATGGAGTTTTTAAACACCTCAGTCACTGCTGGTTTGAGAATAGTCCACCAACCAAAAATATCCAGCCAACAGCACCCTGTGTGCAGCGTCCTGTGACCACTGATGAAGGTCTAGAAGATGACCAACTCAAACAGCAGCAATAGATGAGCGACCGTCTCTGACTTTACATCTTCAAGGTAGACCATATAGGTAAGAGTGTCTGATAAAGTGGACAGTGAGTGGACACGGTATTTAAAAACTCCAGCAGCGCTGCTGTGTCTGATCCACTCATACCAGCACAACACACACTAACACACCACCACCATGTCATTGTCACTGCAGTGCTGAGAATGATCCACCACCTAAATAATACCTACTCTGTGGTGGTCCTGTGGGGGTCCTGACCATTGAAGAACAGCATGAAAGGGGGCCTACAAAGCATGCAGAGAAACAGATGGACTACAGTCATTGTAGAACTACAAAGTGCTTCTATATGGTAAGCGGGGCTGATAACATGGACAGTGTGCGTAGAAACAAGGAGGTGGTTTTAATGTTATGGCTGATCGATGTATCAGCCAGTTAGTTATTTTTGCCTGTTAGACTCACAGAATTCATTTCAAAGCATTTTACATGCACTTCTTGTGCTCGTCTCATGGAACACATCCACTTTTTATTAATCTGTTTATCCACGCTAGCTCTGTAAAACCTGCTTTCTCATATATGCTTAAGGAAACAGATATGATGGCTATCACATCTGATGGCTAACATTAGTAATTAGTATTTTTTTAATTAAAAATATAGTCTGTATATTCAAGTTTATTTTATGTATGTGTATTTCAGAGCTTTTTGTGTAAATGTTTGACAAGAACTGGTCAGTTATAATAGATCTCTGTACTGGGTTGAAATGGTGGCTTTTACTCGTGCAGTTAAAAAGTCAACTACTGCATCTTTGTATTAATATTTTAAATGGCCTTCAAATTTTGATTACCCCCCACTAATGTTTCTGCATCAATGATTCATCAGCAGTGAGACTACACAGTGCTGTCTTCCTGCACACATACACACACACACACACACACACACACACACACACACAGCATCTGTTTATTTATCACCTATTGAGGACTGTAACCTATATATTGGCTCTGTGTAAAGCAACGAGTTAAGGTTGGTTTTCGTTTGAGCATGTTAACATGAGTTTATTATAATTTATGTAGCAGGCCTGCTGAGCTGTAAGTAGCTCTTACACAACATGCAGCTCTTAAGTAGGTTACACAGGGGCTATGTGTGCTTTATTTAATTTTATTTAAATAAATGAAGTGATAATTAGTAATTGTAACAGGCTCAAACGACAGCCAAGAAGAGAGTACTGAGTACTGGTAATGTTCAGCAAGACCAGTACTTTTGTTTTCATTTGGCTCATACGCCGGCATTCTTTGATCTTGTTTCTGAATGTAACCGCCCTGGAAGCCCCACAGATAGAGCCAAACTTGCTCCACTCCTTTTATAGCTGCCCCTGGTTTTCTCTCTCTCTTTTTCCTAGAATGCAGGTTATCACACACTGGTGGACTGAGTAGCTTGTGTTCCGGTAGCCCAGTTTTTATAGTACCTAATTTTCCCTACTTTCCTGTGTGGTCATGCATTTTGCTAGGCTTATTGTGGCTTAGTGGTCACTATTATGTTTACAGTCATGACATTTTTCTTGACTACTGCTGCACCATTGTGCAGACATTCACTCTGGTACTCTACTACTTCTGCATCACATCACAGAAATG